>NC_143409.1:19508409-19659924 GCF_052110815.1 Crocodylus siamensis | reverse complement strand
AGCCTCCATGTCTTGTGTATTGGTGTCCCTGCACTTCCAAATGGGGATGG
Source organism: Crocodylus siamensis (assembly GCF_052110815.1). Taxonomy (NCBI): domain Eukaryota; kingdom Metazoa; phylum Chordata; order Crocodylia; family Crocodylidae; genus Crocodylus; species Crocodylus siamensis. The sequence continues at coordinate 19,659,874 of NC_143409.1, read as the reverse complement.
GGGTGCTTTAACTAAAGCAGGGAGCTGATAACACAGCATTTAGCAGCCTATCAAGAAAACAAAACCTCTGTCATTAGTTCAAGCTCTTCTTAAACAGCTTTTTCCAAGGAAGGAACTGAGGGACATTACTAAGCCAGCACTGTCCTATCTGTCTTTGTCTTGTCCCAGGAAATTGGACACACACACACACGCGCGCACGTGCGCGCACACCCCCCCCTTCAGCATTAGTTAGCTAGGGTGGGGCTGGAGTCCGTGCGGTGGGAGATGGGAGGGAGGGAGAAGGGGATCCTCGCTTGAGCAGTGAGTGGCGCGGAGGATGAGAGGGGTATTGGGGAAGCCAGACAAACCTTGCTGTGCCTACGGTCTCTGCCGGTGCTCTGGCTAGGGAGCAGAGGGGTGGGGCTAGCCCTGCTTGCTGGAGCTGACAGCCCAGGCTGCAAAACATCTGGGATGCTGGGGGACTCTGGTTTAACTTATACCAAGAAGGGGTCTGGGACAGACACTGCATTTGTGTTTGACCCAAATTAGTTAAATCTGATACTACATTCAACTAGGTTTATCTTAAAACAGTTTCAGTGATTTTGAAACTGGTTTATGTGCACTGAACTTATGTTCTGTTATAGGTTTAAACCAGTTTCTGACCTCTTAAACTGGTTTATGTGTAATGTCTGTCCCTACCCTAAGAGATTCCTTTGAGATTTGTCATAGCATACTACAGGGGTGGCTAACCTGTGGCATGTGTCCCACAAGGGGCACTGGCAGCCTCTGTATGTGGTATGTGGCAGATCAGGGAGAGAACAAAAAGCAGAGCAGCAGATCAGGACAGGAGCACAGGGCCAGCAGACTAGCATATCCAGTAAGGAAAAGGGATCAGAGTGATGCTCAGGCAGGGTGTGAGGCTTAATCTGTGACATGCCTGACAAAAATGTTGGCCCTCAGAGGCATACCATAGCAGTAATAGGGCTCCTGTTATGAAGTGAGCAGGAAATTATGCCTTAGCTTTGGTAGATTATGGGTATGAAAATGAAACTTGCTTCTTTTTAAATCCATTTCACTTAGTCTCTGTCCTGCTTTAACAAATATTAACCTATTTTTCTCATTGTTGATAACAATAGAACTGTTCACCAAGTAATTACTTTCCTCTTCCCTAATCACTTTCTTTGCTTCTATCTGTTTGACTGTTCGGAGGATTGTTTATAATAGCGGTTTCCTAATTTGTTTTTTGTTATGCTGTTGAACAATCTTAGTACTTATGGGAGAAGAAATTTTACATAACAACAACATTACTAAAATGATAATAATAATAATAACAACAACCCATTTTATTGGAAACCTACACTTCTGGATAAAGCTGAGATGGAACACAAAAGTGCTCATATTACCTTTTTAGGATCCAACTAATGTATGTATATAACTAATTTTAAAGTAGTTATACTGAAATCAAACACTTGCATAGAACCTGCACCTTTGCCCCCCAAAACAGCTTCTGGAAATTACGGTATCCATTATAAGCAAGAAAATACAGTAACAACAGTTTCTGCCACTTAAATTTCTGCCAAGCAAAAGCAAAAATAGTCCTGCATACAATTCACAGAAAACAAAAAAATGAGCAAGCTCAGCTCCCTAACCACTACTACTTCATTATTAACTGCAAGGAAAGATTTTTTTTAGTTTCTTCTACCTTTCATAAACAAGATGTGTATCTTATTATGGGGTGTGTTGTATGCAAAAAAAAATATGACAGAACTGTGTAAAATTATGTGCCTATGCATTTGCAGTATCAGACCTCAGGCTGGAAATGAGTGATGGCTACCTTTTAAAAAGTATTAATTAGAGGTGAACTGATACATCGGTCCAATATTGGATCGACACTGATATAAAGAAAATTTAATATATTGGAAATCGGCCATATCAGGCCAATAATTTGGTTGATAAACGATCCGTGCATGCACGCAGCCACAGTGCAGCACAGGTGGTGAGGAGCACAGCCCGGCAGCATGAAGAGTTGCATCTAGCTGGTAAGTCTGGTGTGGTGGGAGGGGAGGGGGAAGGGAAGGGAAAAGGTGTAGGGGAACAGATCAAGGCCCCCATGGGGAGGGAGGCAAGGGGCTGGGGCTAGGGTAGGGACTGCCTAGCTGGGGTGAAGCAGGTGCGGGACGGAGTGGTGGCTTGTCTGGGGGGCATGGGGAGGGGAGCAGCTCCTGCTGCTGCTCAGCTGGGAGCTGCTGGTTTGGCAGCTCCCACCATCTTCCTGCTGCTCATCTGGAAGTGCATGGGGCCCCCGGATCTGCACAGGGCAGGCTAGAGCTGTTTGAAGCTCTTCCCAATGTGGCGGGGCTGCGCTGGGAAGAGAACTACAGGGGAAGAGCTTGGCACAGTGCCGGCCCCAGCTCACCCCGCAGAGGTCTGAGGGCACATGTCCCCCATGCCCTCCCAGGCAAACAGCGGAAGCAGCGTTGGGAGCCGCTGGATGAGTAGGTGAGCACCAGACAAACCACCGGACCAGCAGCTCCCGGATGAGTGGTGCGCGGCAGTGGGAGCCACCCCCCGTAGCCATGCCCCCTGGGTGAGCAACCACTCTGTCCCATGTCCTCCCCACTCTGGCTGGGCAGCCTGCCCCATGCCTCCCTCCCTGTGGGAGCCTTGATCTGTCCCTCCATGCCTCTTCCCTTCCTTCTTCCCCCTCCCCTCCCACCACACTAGACTTACCAGCTGGAGGCAGCTCTCCATGCTGCTGGGCTGGTATCAGAAATCAGATTGGTATTGGCTGATATGCCTCCTTAAAAATCAGCTCTCAGTATCAGCTGTAAAAATCTCTCAGTGCACCCCTAGTATTAATTGCTGTTTTCACTACTTCTGAAGTGAATGAAAACATGTCATTTGAAACTCTAGGAGTAGTAGTTACATAGCAAGGCTTTTACAATCTTGGAAATGCTAATACCTCAAAAAGACCCTATCATCTATTACTTCAATGATTAACTGCCTCAGGAGCCCAGTACCAGCAGGAACAGTCCATAATGGAGAGAAGAGGATTCATCCTCTTGGTCTCCAATCTGGCTACGTTGTAAATTATAAAATATTAGCACTAAAATGCCTCTACCAGTTGTTCAGTACAATGGGAGCAGTACTAGAAATGAACCTGGACTGAAAAAAAGGATTAACTTCCTTTTAGATTTTATGGTGATGGACCTCTCATGAGTTTTAGAATAAAACAGGGGTCCTGCCTTTTTCAGGAAATTAACTGTGTTGAGTACTAATTATACTTCTAAATTTATCTTAAATATTCAGTTTATTTCATTTCTCAGCATTGTAAACTATCAGTCAAAAAGCCAAGACAGCAAATCCACAGTTATATGAGAAGATGTCTTTTAAAGAACAGGCTTTCACACTGAATTGACAATTTAGTGTTAAAGGTCTTTTTTCATTGATCATATCCTTTACATTTTATAAAGTCAGTATTTTACAAGCTAAATGCCAAACATGATACTGTAAACTTTAATAAAATGCAAAAATAATTTTACAAAGGCTTGCCAATAGATGTTAAGAATGAGTTAGTTTCCTACATTTCTTAATGCCTGTAAAAGGCATAACTTTGACTAGGGTATTTGTGCAGAGAAGAGAAAGAGAGAAGTGGCAGCCTGTTGAGTGAGAAGATGGTATAGTCTTTGTATCCATTCAGTTCTTGCCTCATTACTGAGAACAGCAATAACTGGCTGGGCTTTTGTAAACAGGGTATCCATCTACCAGAAAATGGGTTAAGATTAATAATTCCTTTCAGACAGTAATTCCTTCAATTGCTGATAATTTGAGTTGACTACCCTCATTCTCCTTCAAGTTTGTTTTGAAGCCCTTTGTTTCATTTTGATGTTGCTGTTTTGAGCTCAAAATGAGTCAAAACAGTGTCAAAATGAAACAGCTGCTGAAATTTCTCACACCCTTACAGAGCAGCACTGCACCAACTTATATTTGTGCAGGAATGCAGCTTAGGTAGGGAGCCTTCATTGTACTCTCCCATCCCTGAATGACACTTACCGCTGGAGAGTCCCATCCATTGCCTTCCCAAAATGGCTGCTTACATGGAAGGTAGGAAAAATCAAGTGATTCCTAGCAGTCTGAGGCACTAGGTGAGAGAGAGAGGGAGTGGTGTGGCCAGGACAGAGATCCAGGGCAGGGAGGGGGGAAAGGTATCCGGTATGGACATGTGCTAGAATGGGGGGAGTGGGACCAGCAAGGATCAGGTTGGGGGATAGGTACCAGGTGGCTTATGAATGGTGAGATGCTGGGGCAGATGGAAGTCCCACATGAGCACGAGTGGGTGGGAGGGATCCCCAGCACGTTCAGTAGCAGACCTGGAAGTGAACCAGAAGCACTTCTGGTCCACTTTTGGGTCCATTGGGAAACACACCAGAGCCCACCCTGCACCAGCAACTGGGGTCCTCCTGCAGCCGATCACCAAGCCAGGAGGGCATGGGGGGCCCCCTGTGTGCTTGGCGGCAGACCCAGAAATGGGATGGAAGTACTTCCAGCCTACTTCTGAGTTTGCCACCAAGCACATGGGGGGGAGGGGCTGCACTCCTGTGGGACACTCCACCTGCCCTACCATTGCAGCATTTACAAGTTGTGCCTGGTAGGTTGAGGTATGTCAAAAAAACATTTAAAGCTGTATCTATGGCCGAATCTCTGATTCTCTTATTCTCCTCAGATCTGGATTCAGCCAAATCAAATCAGGGACAATGATCTGAATCAATGAATCGAATCACTGTCCCTGTTTTGAGCCGAATCTGAATTGAATATGGCCTGTTTCACACACCCCTAGTACCAGGGTATAGGGATGAGTAGGGAACCCCTGGGGTTGGGGCAGCACAGTGAAAATATGGCTTCAGTCAAATAAGACTTTATTCTGGGTGAAGGTTTGAGTCAGCTTTAGAAAATTGATGTTAAACCCCTAAATTTTAACCCAACCCAACCTGGTTTAAGTTAAACCAGTTACTGCCATCCAGGAAATGGCAGAAGGGTTACTATTTACATCAGGTAAGATATATGGTAAGTAAAAACATACTCCAATAAAAGTCTGGTTGTTAGTAAAAAGTTTGCAGATTGTCAGTTACAAAAATTTCTTGGTTTGGCCTGGCTGCCTGGAAAGTATCCAGTCTACACTGCAAGGGTTTACCACAGTAACTTACGGTAAATCTACTCAGAAATCAAGGGATCAAGACTGGCTTTTTTCTAGTATCCAGCATTGTTTGTTTCCAGGTAATTCCCTTAGCTTTTGGCTACTAGGGCAGATGCTAAGTAGAGGATGCAATGACTCACCCGTCTCATTTCCTCTCTGGTTGCACCTATTGTACTTTATTGGAAAAATAATTTAATAGAAGACCTCAATATGCAACGTCAGCTCTCTATCCAGTGACCCCCACAGAAATGTAAGTACTGATAATACTCTTAAATGTGTTTTTATACAGAAACGACAGATTTCACACTTCACTTTTGTTTCAGTATTTAAAGGAAAAAATCCCTTGTTTCTGCTTCCTCACACAGTGGGAAATTTAAGCCACAGTCCTTACAAAGGCTGACAACAAAGCATATATCTACCTTATATAGCCAATATATAAACATCCAAATATATAAAATTATGTTCTGACTTTCAGTACCTAAAATGTGGAAAGCTGGTTCGTAGTAAATATAAAAGGCATGGCTAAAATTAAGGATTTGAGTGAGAATTGAGTGCTTTGAGGACTGCTTCTAATCCAGTGATCCTCAACCAGGAGATTGCAGCACCCAGAGGTGCTGTGATACTATCTTCATGGGTGTTGTAGGTTCTTAATATTAGTATTATTAGGTGTGCAAACACCTACATATAATTCACAAGATAAACTGAAAGATTTCCAATAGGAATCTATAGTGCCCAAAACACTCTGATCTGTTGTGGTCTTACTGAATTCTTTGCAACAGAAGAATCACTCTATTATGGTAATTTTTTCATAGTCAAAGAATGAAATGAAAGCTAAAACCTTGCAATTTCTAAGGGTCTAAAAAGACTGAGAACCATTGTTCTAATCTCCTGTACTACCTGTGAACTGGCCCATAAATACAAGTTTGGCAGCCTGAATTCACAAATATTTGAATATAAAATTAAAATAACAATAAGAAAAGCATTACTAGGGTCTATCTTTTACCAAGCTAATAATGTACCATAATATCCTAATTTGTGAACACTGCTGACCTCTAAACAATAATAAACCTCTTTATGAAATAGATTGGTTGTTACATACACACACTCACATACCCACCACTAGCCATAAACCAGTATGAAGTTTCTGCAGGTGCAGCTGTGTGTGTGTGTATGTAAATTTACATGTTTATTTTTGTTCACAGCTATAAAACATGGAATTATGCCCTGCACAGCAGTCTCACAATATTTTTTTCTCCAAAAAAGGTATCAGAGTGACTTTTGTCAAGTAGTCTTATTGACTAAATATATACCAGGCCTATTATTGTTATATCTCTTTATTGATATAAATAGAGTAAAAAAAAGGAAAACAGAATTAACATTTCCTTACTACATAAGATTCAGCAGAAGTAAGCTTGTGCTAAAGACTGCATTGAATATTTTACAGCATTTTAAAACCTTTTTATAAAATAAGCAATGTGTCTGAATAGCTTCCTATTGACTTGGATGAATGTGGATGGCATAAGAATGAAAGCAATACTTTCCTTCATTTTAGATGCAGATCCTGCAAGAAAGATTTAATGAAAAAATGTATCTGACCTATAACAGCAGTAAATTAAAAGGAGTGATTTTTGACAGCCATACTGTTTGGAAGTTAAGATTTAGGAATTCTCTGTCAATTTAGAAAAGGCATCTGCTTCATCTGCTTTTAAAAAGTTTATAGCTTTGATAAAGCAGAGTTAATTTAATTCCTTTCTTTTTGAACAAACAGAGCTAACACCTGAAGCAAAGGCCCATTGTGTCACTGATATGTAAATAAGCTTCCCTGTTGACAAGAATGGGGAAGTGTGTTGTATAAAGGATGACAGAATTCACACTTCATGCTGTCAAGGACCCAGCATAACGTCTTAACTTTCCTATTTCCTGAATTAAAGTAAACCAAAGCAATATACTTCCATTTTTATTATTCCAAAATTATTTTTAGGTAATTACATCAGTTTTAGAAAATAGTTTACTTTTTGTCCTGGGACAACAAAGTATTTTTAAAGAAGGTATTTTTATAAAAAGGTATTTCATAATTTCTTTATCTTTGAATTGATATACTCTGAATATAATGAACTATTTTACACAGAAGTTAGCTACAGCACTTGCATCTCTTTGACATATTTAGCAAAACTTGGCCAGACCATGTTATTCTGGCTCTGCAAAAGCTTTCCATGACAAACTACTTGGAGATGGTAGGCTCATGCCAAAGACCTCTTCCTAATTTTCTCCCATCCGGCATGGAACTTATTTAATTACTTATACAGCAAAAGCTCCAAATTGGCTTTCCACACCCACAAAAACAACTTTGTGGAGGCAACTGTTTCTCCAGCCAAAGTTGAAACTGAATTGTCTTCTACATACAAAAACTAGTATATTCCAAGTGGATGGGGAAAATAATGATCTCTATTTGGAAAGGAAAAAAAAAAGGTTTCATAATACAGCCTGGCCAAAGAGAGCATCTGCTTTGGTACTGGAGTCCAAGCAGTAGTGTTTAGAGAAGGTATTGCTTCAGTTCTAAATAGCTGGGCAATGAAACTAATGGAAGAAAAATCTCTTGCAAATGCCAGAGGCACTATGGTATTCCTAAGCATTTACTGAGCCTTCTTCTCAAACTAGGAAGTAACAGAGTACTGTCTTTATTAACTAATTTATATGCAATAAAAATAGCCATTCTTTAATGATATTATTACGGTGATATAAGTATGAATTAACATAAAAACATAGGTATGAGGAAAAGCATACTACAATACAAGCCTTTGCAATAACATACAACCTACCAACAAAACAACTTAAAAAACGTTCCAGCACAGGTGACTGTTGCCTCCTGAGACCGGGGGGGGGCAGAGTTTGTGGGCGGCAGCATCAGCGGTGTCAGCAATGGGGTTGTGAGCAGCAACTGCCCATGGAAGCCAGTGGTGGCACCTGCGGGGGGGGGGATGTCAAGCAACAACCACCCACAGAACCCAGTGGCAGCAGCGAGGTGGTGAGTAGTGACTACTCGCAGAAGCCGGCATTAGGGGTGGGGGGAGGGGATGGTAAGATGCGACTGTCCACAGAAGCTGGTGGTGGCAGCCAATCTCAGAGGGGGCATGTGCCCCCCCTACCAGTTGCCTATGAGTACCAGTCTCTTAGGCAGCATACTCTTGGTCTTTAGAGAATAATAAGCTTCTGTTCCTAATGTGTAACCTTGGACAAGTCACGTACCTTCTCTAGGACTCAGCTTTCCCATCTGTGATCATGAGCTGAAAAGTGCTGTGTAAATCTAAAGTATTACTATTTCTTTATAACAACTTCCCTTCATATAACCAATAAGGCTTTCTTTATAACCAGAGTTTCCTAGAACTTATTTTGTCCTTTCTGGAGAAACAACAAAAATCTTAAAGCCATAGATTTTCATGTTGGTGAACTGTCCACAGAATTTGATTAAGTATCCTGAAACCTGGGATACTAAGCTGTCCTGCCTATTCTAAAACCAAAACCATGTAAAAAAGTGCCAGAAAAATGTTTAAAATAAGGCCAAGAGAATATAATGTTAACATGAAAATCATGAAAAGGTAATTAGGTTTGGATTCTGGGTATAATTTCAACAGCTGCAAGGTTAGCGAACATGACATTAATGGCAGGAAAAACATAGTAAGTTGAAATCCTGTTCCTCCAACCACAGCTTGAAATTGGCTGTAGATAAAGTAAAAAAACGCTAAATGGTTAGAAAAAAGATTCTCCACCTCCCTCTGCAATACATACAGAAATATTTTAACTCATGAAAATACTTCAGGAGTGGAACATTTTAAGGATAAAGACAGTTTACAAAATAAAGCCAACATATTCAAAATTACAGTCACAAAGTAGGGGCATCCATGAAACAAATATAAATTCCAGTTCACCAAATTAAGATAAACTTTTTTTTAAGTCTGTAAATATTCATGCAATGTTTGGGAGTATTTCTTAAAGTGATTGATAATATCTGCCAAAGAACCATTACATTTTTAGAATACTGTATGGATCCCCAAGTGCTTTGCATGCAGTGCACATTACTCATTTATTTTGTCTATCACTGAAATGCATCCGCTTCTGTGGATGCAGCATCTGTTACAAAGTGTGCGATGACACTAAGCAGTTTAACATCTGAAGTGAACAATATACTATTTGATGGAAACTATACAGGTGGAATTTGGCCAGGAGATTAGACTCCATTGTAAGCAGAAAACTCAGCTTGGGATACTCTCATGCACTTCTTTCTCAAGCCAAGGAAGAACACTTTAAATTCTTTAAAGAGTCCCTGTTGCATACAGGTATTTGACAACACCTACCTTCAGTTTATTCAAGTTGGTTGTGTGTGGTGCCATCCATGAACAGAGAGGTGGTCAGTCATGTTAGGATGAAGAAATCAGGGAGAAGACAATGTAGAGGTGTACGTTATTTTAATTCAGTTAGTTTATAAGGTTTACCTATACTCTGCCCTTCTGTCTGACTTGAGACTAATATGGATAACTCTCTCTGCACCTTTAGTTTGCTTGGCTAAATTGTATTCCTCAGGATAGTAGAAATGAAGGATTACATAACAGCTTGGTCAATATAGAAGTGTAAGTTACAATATATTCCCCAGTATTTTTCCATTGCAGTATAAAAATAAAAACAACATTTTAGTTCTCAGTTTTTTCACATATATTCCCATGGAACAATCCTGCTTCTTCCCTGAAACACAGCATATTTTTTTAACTGTAACAAAATCATTAGAGGCAGAGTTTAGCTACAGCACTTCCAAATGTTCGGCTCCTCTCTCATTTGCACTATTTTATCAGGAGATATGTTGTTCCAATTCTTATTTCTTTTCTATGAATGTAGGCAGAATGCCTTGTTTCACTCCAAAGAATGAGTGAATGAAAATTTAGGGTAGCATATAAATGCTAGCTAAGATGCTGTTTATTTGGTCCTTATTCCTCACATCCATTTCCATTGATAATATAAATTAATAGTAGAGCCTTGAGAATTAGAAATCACCTACTGAGCAGAACAGGCTTTTTATATCACCCCTACCACCTCTCACCAAAGCACATGAAGTTAAAGAGACTTCCATTAGAATTACTTGTAGCTACAGTGCTGTATATTACATCTTGTTCTGCTTTGACACTGAATTTGAACAAAGCAATGGCTTTTCCTGAAAACAGGTTTGGGCAGAAAGTATTGAAAATAAAATGAATATTGTAGACCTAGAATTGCTTTATTTTTGTTTTAAAAATAATTACTTAGTGTAAAGCACTAAGACTGTGAAGAAAATCCTCCCTGGTTCTGCAGAATTGCTACAGAATTTTACCTCTTACTTTAAAATATGCCATATTCCATTTCAGTGAGAGGCTTTACAGATCCACAGCCAACATAGAAGCAGTCATATTTTAAAGTGACAGGCATAAGAAGTATTCTGAAGGTTGAACTAAAGGTTTAGATGCAGCACTCTGCTTTGTCAGAAATCTCAACAGATTCTTCCAAACAACTAAACTTGGCTTTAAGGAATAGCAGGGACTTCTCCAGACAGTACTGGAATATTGTGGGAGCTTAACCTGGATAAAGAGCTAGGCTGCATATACTTTTTAGTAGTAAAGCATTTGAGCCTGGAGGACCCTTCTACACACTAGATTTTTGCCATTATTAGTGTGTTATACACTATAATTATTAGTGTGTTAATTATAGCATAAATGGGTAGGGTGCTACTCATGCACCCAATTTAAGGGACCATAAAATATAATGTAGAATATTATTATGGTTAGTTTGTACGGCACCTTAATTTTAACGTGTGACTGGAGTGACAATCAGTTGATTGTCAGTCTTGGGGTCCAAACTACACTAAGGTCTGAAATGGCCTCAGGATCAAATATCAGCTGATTTTCAGGCCATACCCAAGGCTGGAGAAGCAGGGGGCAGGAACTGAAGGGCTTCCCCTCCTGGAGACTATAATCCCCATGCCCAGCAGAACTAGCTGTGCGGCTAGATGCCGGGTTTAAAGTCCCCAGTGGGGGAAGCCCTTCAGCTCTTCCCTCTCTCCCCTCCAGGAGCCTCTGATCCCCTGGCAAGCCAGAGCTGCTGGGTACAGGGTTTTAATAATCAGCTGATTTTTGCTGGCCTGGATAGCCCAGGGTTTCTCAACAATTGTACCTCCTGCCACAAAATGTGCATGGAAGGAAGCACAATTTTGGGATCAGGAATCAGATTCCAATTACACCATTACTATATTCCCAGGGCTGTCCAAGCAGGGGCCAACAATCAGCTGACTGTCTTCCCAGAAAGCCCTAGGTTACCAGATCGGGGCTGTCTGGGGTCGGGGCTGATTGTCAGCTTTGGCCCAAGGACTGCACTGGTGACTTGTTGTGGTCTGGGCCTGGGTCAACATTCAGCTGATTGTCAGTCCTGGTCCAACTTGCTGGTGAATGGATAGTCTGGGATTACGAACCCAGGCCTACCCCCTGCACTGGCAAGTAGTAAGAGTGCAACTGGGATCTGATTCTTGATCCCAAAATCATGGTTTCTGCTGTGCACATTTGGTATGACTGCAAGTGTTGGTATTGGGTATCAGGTCCCATCACACTATTAAATGAATGTGGGCCAGGGATCAGAGATGCGATTCTACCCAGACTCTCATCTCAACTGACCAGGTACCTTGCTCTGAAATCGCTAAAGACAGATACTTTTCAGGGGTCAACAATGAGATAGAAAGCTTCTCTCTCTCCCCCTCACGCTCACTCACTGGTTCAAATCCAGCTCATAAAGAGAGATTACCATCTGACAACCATTTGCAGGCAATGAGAAATCAATCAATCAATCAGTCTCAGTCCAGTTTCTAGTGAACCAGTATCCTTAGAACAGAATAACCATAAAATGACACTTTTTATGGGAGTCTTAACAAATAAATCAAGGTCTGCATCAACTTAAAACCTCTTTAATTCTGGAATCTACTAGACAACGAGTAAGAAATATTGGCAAAATACATATACTGGCACTGGCTAGCTATATCCAATTCAGCTGTAAACAGACAGCTTCATATTTCAGGACTATCAGCCTGTCCCTCTGATTAAGCACTGAAATTCTGACACAGGCTGTGGAAAATGCAGGAATTTCTGACACTCCAAAGATGTTAGATAATATCCAAGTATCTCTGTTATTAAGATTCAGGGTGAGGTTACCTGCAAAAGATCAGCTGGCCTACATCATTAACACACATCTAGAAACAGTGGGTAAAGAGTTTCAAATTACCAGAAGTTGCATCATTATGGATTATTATTTTAGCATTGTTAGCCCAGTATAATATGATGTTGCTCCTACAGGAATACTGATTAAAATAGGAACCAGATGTGCTTTTCATGACCAGATTGAAAAAGATAAACAACTAGAAAATCAATTCAAATTAAAAGGATGCCCGGGGGGGGAGGTGTCTCAAAATTGGAGCGAGAAAGGGAGAGAAGGAATAAGCATCTTTGCAGAGGGTGTGGCAGCGATTGGAAAAGTGCGTAAGAACACAGCACTTCTCCCTCTTAAAAATGTAAGAACACTGGACCACCTAGATTTTGGGTGCAGATTTTGAAAGTACTGCAGTGGAATACTAAGTTTAAATAGTGTAACAGAAAGGTTGGTGTCTCAGTATAACACAAAAAAAAGAAAACTTTTAGACCCAATGAGAAATAAGTCAGTAAAGGAAAAAAGCTCACAGTTATGGTCTAGACTTCAGAGTTTAATGGAGTATCACCTCAGTTGCAGACTTATCCTTGTTGCATTAAGACTCCAGTAACATTACCTGCCTTAAACTCTTTAAAGATCAGAAAACGCCTGAGAAGAAATCTAGTCCTCTGGTCAATCCTGTTTCATGAGAATCCTTGACTGCAGTCTTGGTAATGGTGGCTGTCTGGCTGCAGGACAGATCCACCCTCTTCCTTCCCAAGCCTCACTGAGAAGGCAGACATTCCTACTCCACAAGGGATGTAGGTCATTGTCCCCAGATTCCAGGTCTATACTGTATAGGCACTATTACATTTTACTCACGTTTTATGGTTATATCAGTTCAGCAGTTTGTCTGGAATAGAAATCATTCAGGATGTCAACATGTTGAACTTTTTTGGGAGGATGAACAGAGACAACATAGGTTTATTGCTATGCTGGAGAATGCTAATTGTTGCCATCAACCAGTTGTTTCATCTACTGACAGGTGTAGAGGTGCTTGAAGCTGCAGCTGTATTATCCGGATGGCAAGGGCCCCTACATCTCCCATTAGAGTTGGAAATTCTCCAGTGAAACAGTTTCATCGGACAATGCCAGCTCATTGTGCCTAAAATGCTTTACAGAAAAGTGTCAGGTTTAAGGAACTTTCAACAAACTGTGGGCAGGTTTCCTATGAAGCACTGCCTGCCAAAACAGTTTTCCTCAGAAACCCGCACTGTTTTTATGCCAGCTCTCGGGAGCTTCCAGGGCCCTTGGCAACAGGGCAGCCTTCATATATGGGCTGACTGGCCGCTGGGAACTCCAAGGCTTCTAAACATTTGCCACTTGCCAGACTCCATCCCGACAGCCCGCTGCCCGGAGAATCTGGCAGCCAAGGGAGCCACTTGGACGATGAGCCTGCTGGAGTTCCCATCCTTGAGGGTCATATGGTGAGGCTGCTCAGGGGCCACAGACCCAGGAAGTAAGGGAAGTGGCTGAGTAAAATTGACATGACTCTCTTTAGTTTCATTGCTGCCTAAAATACTAAAGCAGAGCCTATGGAGAACATTAATCTCTATGTAAGATCTATGAGGCTGTATTACTGAAATTTTCTAATTACTATCCTTAATTTGGTCAGTACAGGCTGAGAACCACGAAGAAATCTCTGCAATGGTCCACAACATTTCAATAGTTTTGTGGGCTGCCTCTTCTTCCAGTGTCCTTTGGAGGAATTCTACCTCTTAGAAAACTGTCTCCTGCTCCACCTCCCAAATCCTGCCTGAGACTGCAAATGACTCAGAAGAACAAGGATTGCTGCAGCTGAAAACAGAGCCAGCTATAAGCAGTTCAGCAGTCCTGGGGGAAGGGGAATTGGAGAGAACAGCCCATTTCCTGCTTAGTAGGAAACATATCTACAGGGAATATATGTTAAGCTTGATAAACATTTTGAAGGGATTTCAGATTCCAGAAATTCATACCAGAGACTGTCTAGAGCCAGCCAATATATTGTTCACTGCTAACAATACTATGAAACAAACAAACAGAGGCATAATCTCCAAAAAGGAATTTTACTGAAATGCGGTTAACTACAAAAAAGCTGCCTATCAAAATTCTTATAGAACTTTTCAGTAACTTTTCTCAAATGTTTAAATCTCCTTATTCTGTGGTTTTCAGTCAACTGCATTGTTTTAAAGAAAACTTGTCCAGCTGGCTCTCATGCCCAGTGAAGTGCCACGTTTTGCATATTAGCATGCTGTATTTCAGTACAATAGCTCCAGGACTAAAGCTGTTTGTCTTACTCATTATGAACAAATAATATAATGAATGTAGCCCTCTTTTCACTTTGCAAGTTACAGTATATGGAAATAGATGCGGATTTCTGTATGTGTAAATATGCACTGAATATTTTGGAAGATCAATTTTCAGCCTAGCTGACCATTTGCAAACTATTCATTATGCTTACTTAGTACTTCTGGTGAAAGATCACCAAAGTCGTGGTATTATTTCTAGTTTCTGGACTGAATAACAAACTTTTTTAAAATAGGAGGTTACTATGTATCACGCAGTGGATTTAAAAACAACACTTGATGACAGAACTAGTATGGTGGTAAGGAAGGACAGTGATAGTGATTTGAATATAAATGACTGCCCTTCTACAAATATCTGGCTGAACAGAACTTGCCTGTGCAAATATATTTGCTACATTGGTCATCTAGTTGGTGTGCTCATACCAATGTGAGTGCACCACTGTGGTTGGCTCACTGTGCTAAACCTACTGAAGCTCATCTACGTGACACAAGTCATATAATTTTTTAGCTGAAGAGGGCAACACTTAATAAGTAAAATGTGTCTAATGGATCTGCCTCCTCACAGCAGTTCCTAACATTCACAGTTTTCCTACTCCTAAACTCTCTTGTAGCTGTTACCCATTTTTATCTGGGGCCCATCACCAAATTTTTTATTTTATGCTCATTCATGCAAAACATCACAATGGCTGTAATTTTCAACACAGCTTCTCTTCCAACAAAGGCTATGAACAGATGTAACATTTAGAAGGGTGTCTTATACATTTCAAACACCTTTAAAACGTTACAGAAGGTAAGTCTACACATGTGCATACCCAACAAATACAATCCTGATCTGGTCATATCAAGCCACAAGGGTACTGCAATGATAGCTATCCTAGGGCATTTTTTGCTCAGTTCACACTTTTCTTTGCATCCGTCTATTGTCTACCCTTTCTCAATTACATCAAATAGAAGCTACTTGACTTCTTTTCAGGGTCCTTCATGACCTAATCCTATGTATTATCTTTCATTCATGTTACCAGGTTGATTTTCATTTCCTATCAGTCCATTATCGTACGCCCATACGCTAAATTTTCAAGTAACTTCATGCTTTCTCCCATGCTTGGGAGAAGCTCCTGATATATTCCTTTAGAGTCATACCACTGTTCTTCAAAATCCACCTTAAGCATTCCTTTACCATGACAACACTTAGTCTACTGATCAATATTGTTCTATTCTGTTGTATTGCCCCCAACTTGCTGACCAGTGTTGTCTTACTGATTCTTTGTACTGCCACATGTCTCTGTATCCATCAGGTCTCTTGTCTTAGATGGGAAACTTACTGGGGTAGGGACCTTTCTTTAGTTCTATGTTTGCACAGTACTCAGTATAACATAGTCCTGACTAGGGCTCCTAGGGGAACTAAAGTAATAAAACCAGGAAACAATAAGAATGTGTTAAGAAGCAGAAAGACCTCTAATAAGACCTTGAAAAGATCCCTGGTAAGAAAGAGGGGGGCGGAAATCAAAGCCATCAAAATAAACAGGTGTAAGAAAAGGCTGTGCTCACGGTATACTGACTTTCTGGTAGATCCAGGTTCATGTCCATGAAAATCTGAAGAGCTACCTCAAAATGACAGACCTGCTGTATTAATACTGCTGCCCATCATCCATGTCTGTAGCATAGTTGATTATGAGATTTACAGATATGCAGCTGTTTTAATTGTAGTTTAAGTTTTGACTATGCAAAGAGAAATCTGGAAAGAAATCAGACTTTGGGGGTTTTCATAACAGTTTTAAACATGGTAGGGGGACACGACTATTGATTTATTTTTTTAAGCCTGTGCGGGTTTGCACAAAGAATGAAATTCACCCATGGGGCAGAGGACCAGCACAAAGCTTTCTATACCAGAAATCTCTGAAACTTGTAGGCTCAAGTGATGGACTTCGCTGGCAAAATGTGCATCTAGAAGTGACTTATTACACAAGGATCTTCATTCTGGCACTATGTAGCCCTGCACAGCAGATCAAAAAAGGGGCAAACCAGGTACAGGGTAAATTAGGGGGCGAGAAAAAGCACCTTTATACCAATCTAACTGTATCATGAACAGTTGAGGTGAAGGGGCTGTAACCAGTATTCCAATTTCTGGTTGGAAGTCACACTTTTCATGGCCTAAAATTACAGTTTGCAATGGAGGGGATGCACTGAAGCCTTCCTACTGGCTCTAGGATGAGGGCATGTATTTCACTGGCTCTCAACTGCTCTGTGCTCCATCCGTACAGAGCATGAATACTTGGGTTCTCTTGAACTGGAGAAAATTTTGGCCACAATAAATAGTCTGTTCCAGCACAAAAATGGGTTCATTTGAAAAACTGTGAGTTGGCAACAATAATCTTAAAAGCATGGAAATGATTTATTTTAGTAATGTGATAGTTTTGATAAGAGAGGTCAGGACTCAGGATGTAGATCAGACCAAACTTTGATTCACTTAAAAGTCTCTGTTTCAGCAACTGTCCCTTACCTACTGCTGGCAAAACTCACTCTTTGCTGATGGCACAGAAGAGGGAATTCCCATTGACACTGCAGTGGCTTCAGTGGGGGACACTGAAATCTCATGGTGGTACAGTTATGTGTGTACAGATGAGATCCATATTCATATCTTGGCAATGATAGTGTGTGTCACAGGTGGGATGCCATTTGGCTGAGATAAGAAGGAACAATGTGATAATCTTCCCACTAATCAGAAAGATCAGTGGGAAAGCGCTCCATCCTAGTTAAACCAGCTTATGTTTAAAATAGAACAGGGGAACATGGTAGCTGGTAGGTTCACAGCAGGCATTAAGGCACTTTTTTCTAATGCACATTAAATTTAGTACCGCTAATGTGAAGTACTAGAGACATATACATTAGGCTGCCTTGATATGCAATAACTAATGCACACAGTTTTTAAGTGACACTTAATGCACAGTAGTCTATTTTACTGCACATTAGCAGAATCACTTTCTTTACATAATGCTTTAATGTGCAGTAAATAGGCTACTGTGCATTAAAGTCCACGTGTAGACATGCACACTTTGCCATAATGGCTCTGAATATCATTCTATTTTTCAGCTGTCATATTCCAGAAGATCTGAACCACTGATACTACTTTTTGCTCTAGACATCTTTTTACACTTTTATTTTAAAGCCTACAGCCCCACATTTTTGACAGGATTGTAGATTATCAAATCACTATCACTGTGTCCTTCCTTACTACCATACTAGTTTGTCTAATGATGCTTTCTGACCTGAAATCAGGTCAGAAGTGGGAAGCTATGCTTAACTGATTCTTAGTAAATGGGAATTAAGAAGTGAGGAAATTTGGGTGGGTGCACTATGAATCAATATTTATCTCAGTTTCTGGGACTGGGGCAACTTTTTATTAGTGTAAGATGAAATTAAGACAGCTCAAGTGTAATTAATGGAGCTCTCTATCATTTGTTGGCTATTCTTTTATCCACTGGGTCTTTTCTTTCTGCCAGATTATTTTTCCATTTCCTTTATTTGTATATTTATCATTTTTTGGACTAAATTAGTTAACTGTCCAATATGGAAGCATTCCATCTTTTAATTTTAATGCCAGCTACAGTGTTTGGACCATAGAAAGCACATTGACATATTCTGTTATAGTAGTATAATTCTTACATGAAACTCCAATATCAAGGCAGGTATAGCCACATTAGGAAAACCCAAAAACAACAGAATGTAAAATAATGTGTGCAGAACAATTTCTTTTTGAGGATCAAACTATTTGAACTTTTAACTTCACAGTTAAGTGCTTTAATCCAGTAATTTATTTATTTGTTACATTTACCACTGTAAATTATGAAACCTAATTTATAGAAAACATTTTACTATTAATTAAATGTTCAATTAATTATTCATATCTCTTAATTCAAATAATACTAATTTATCATCCAAAATGCTAATAGTTTCAACATCTCACAAAGTATTGATCAATGGGTACTCTCTGTAGTAAAGCTGAATTTTTGTTTCAAATTCCATCCTGTTCTAAAAATTCATGTAACTGGACGTTATACAGTTAGCCAAATATTAGTAAAGGTCTTATTTCAGGTCCTGCCTAAAGTGTAATATAAAATATATGGGCATATCCACACATGCAGGCACATGCGCCTGCAGCAGGTCAAACAGGAGCAACACAAATTTGTGCGGGAGATTTTTGCCTCAGCACATGTGCCTGAACATAAACTTTGGCGTGGGACAAATTGTGCCACCTGGGGCAAACTGACTCTGCCCAGCTCCTCTCAGATCTACAGCCAAGGGGAGCTGAAGGCTGGGGCCAGCACAAGGGCTGGCCCCAGCAGTATAAAAACCTGCCCTGGTGAGCTCCTGGCCAGTTGATATATGGGGACACTAGCTCCCTGTGCCAGCTAGACTGCTGCAGCAGCCCTAACCTAGAGTGGCCCCTGCACCCCCTACACACTGTAGCAGTGTGGCAGCAGGGACTGCTGCCTGGCTGTGACCTGCTGCCACCTGCAACAGCATCTGCCTCCTTGGATCTGCAGCTCCATGTCTGCACACCTGCCAGACCTGGACAGGGACCGCACGACTGCCTGGGCTTGTGGCATGGTCACTGCAGCAGAGGCATCTGCACCTCTGGGTCAGCTGCCAGTGTGTCATGGCTGCAGAGCTGGCCTTTGTGTGGCACTGCTGCCATGTGTGTCCCCCTGCTCCCCGATCTGGGCAGCTACCATTTAGAAGATGTTCTCAGTGTGGTGGCCTGCTTTGAACTGTCAAAGCATGTTCTCCTGGCCCCAAATGGTCAGGAGGTCAGCCACCTCATCTGCCCTCCAGCTGGGTATTGGGTACCAGTTCTGAGCAGTCTCCTCTGCCTGGGTCCAGCCACTTGCCTCACTAGCAGGAATTCTGGTGTTCCCTATTTAAAAACTGTGAATTCTCTGATAAAAAATTCCAAATTCACTCTTAAAATACCCCCAAATCCTTGTTCTTCCACAATTAAAACAAAATACCACTATACACACACACACACACACACACACACACACACACACACACACACACACAGAAAAGAGAGAGAGAGAGAGAGAGAGAGAGAGATCAATTGGGCAATGTTTTATTGATATACTTACAATTTTAAAGCAATTTGGAAACATACCAATGCCTCTATCATCATAAAATAAATTCTAAATATCTATATGCTTCGATGCTTGCTTTTAGTTTTCTTATCATAGAAAAAATTCAGCTCCCCTTGACCCCTTCATTAACCAGAATGTGGGGACAGATGCCCCTGTAGCCACAGCTCCTGCCAGCAGGTCTCATTCTATCTGGCAGCTGGCCATGCTGGGTGTGCGGCAGGCGGATGTGAGGTTTGCAGGAGGGGGTGGGACGGGGATGTGGGGGTCGTGTAGGGTGTGGGGGTGAATGTGGGGTGTGTGGATGGGTGTGGGGGGATGTAGGATTTGGGTGGGGCTGCCACGTACCCTCCTCCCCTGCAGCACATACTCCCTGGCACTGGCAGCAGCAGCCAGCTGGGCTGTCAGAGCCCTGGCTCACTTGCAGGCACAGCCCTATGGCTGTGCATTGCCACCTGACCCTTATTGAGAATGGGCCCAGCCTGGCTCGCCCCATTAGCATGCCTTCAGACAGGAGCGACAGGTGGTGGCAGGAGCTGTCCCGGTCCTGTTTCAGGGCATGTTAGTGGGGCAGGCTGGGCAAGGCTGGGCACATTCTCCACGCACAGACGGCGGGTGAGGTAGCACTGCAGTGGGCATAGCCGAGAGCTGTGTGCCACAGGGAGTAGGGGGGGTTCAGGTGTGTGGTGGCCTCCCTCAAACGGTCCCATAAAACCAACACCCACACACACACCCTCCACCACTCCACACACACCTCAGATCTCCCCCACATCCTCAACCCCCCCCAGAAACCACATAGCCCCCTCCCCACCCACTCCCAGTCCCTGCTTGCCTGGCACAGTGCCCAGGGCCAGGTCACACTGCAGCCTTGCCTCACTTTTGTTTGCCCCACATGCTAATGCAGTGTGCTCGGGGAGCACGAGCACCATAGAGATGCTCTTGCCAGATGCCAGAGCATCTCTAGAGGACCCAGGCTTGGCTTGTCTCAGGGCATGTTGCAGAACTGTACCCTGTGTGGTTTTTTTCCCCAGGTGTTGGGGTTTTTTTAGATATGGATTTCCAGGTATCAAATTTAGAGCCTGCACTTCAAATATGCAGCACAGGGAACATTGTTTTGTTCTTAGTGTGCCTCTCATGGCATCTCAAACTGGTTTGAGATGCTGCAACAGGCATATGCACGCTTATCTGGATGCAACCTATGGGAGTAAATCAAAAGAATCACTAACATGTCTACTCTTTCTTTTATACCATTTTGGCATTCGTTTGTTCTGAGTATTTATATTGGCTTTACTGTCAAGCCTGCACAAACAAGCCACTTACCAGAAAGACTGGCTAAATTTGAAAGCCTGTGACATTTGTGAACAACAGATCATAAAAAAGTAATCAGTGTTAAAACCCAAGATGAAATTCTTTACCCACTGAAATAAATGAGAATTTCACCAAAGTTCAGAGTCAGGATTTCATCCATTAAACTGAATAGGCAAAGCCATAATTTATCTTAATATTATACCACATACTGACATTTTTAAAGCATTGTAGCATGTGAAAGTCTTTAATAAACTAAACAAAGGGTCATATAATATTTACAAATCTAAAACAAAATATTTCCATAGATGAATCATGTCCTTTTACCATTTTCTACAGATGACTCAGGAATAGTGTATATACACTTTAGTTAACATGTTGATTTCATATGGACTAATATGACTGAGGATTTCCAAACAAAAGTATTGTATTTATATTGGAATTGAGGAACTCCATTTGCATACATTTAAAATTATTATTAAGAGAAATAAAGAACAAACAAGCCATGCAATCCACCGTATTTGTCCCGAAATATCTTTGTGCCATAGAGGGTTAAATCCTCAACTAAATAGGCAAATTGCCACATAATTCTGGTATACAGTTTTGCAGCCTGATTTAAATATTATTATTTGAACATAATCTCACACATACACGCACTAAGAACAAGAGGGGTCAATAAAGTCAAGGACTTGTACCTTAGCAGATAGCAGAATGAAGCTTGCCTATGCAATATTTCTTTGGGCCACTTCCACGAAAATCATGATACAATTATATGACGTACTATTTTTCTCCAATATTACAGAAGGATGAGACACATTCTCAGAGGGTTTTTTAGACATTTGTTCACACAATAATGAGAGTCAGGTATCTTGGATTCTACTCTGGCTATGATTTAATAGGCAAACATTCTTAAGCCCCAATTGTGAACCCTGCTCTGTTTTAACCTAGTCCTGTTATAAGCTATCTCAGTTTTATTTCCTCATCCCAGTTATGTTCTCCATTACTACCTACTTCCTAATCTCCATTTCTCCTACTTTCTTAATCCAGTCCATTTCCATTTCTTCCTCCTTCCTACCTACTCTTTTGCACTCTCGCTTTCCCCCCAATTATGGCTTCTATTCTCTACCTCTAGTCATAAACTTCATTCCCATTGGTTCCCAGGCCCATTTATCAATTCTGGGCTCATTGTTCAATCTCAGTTTTTTCTCACACCTAGATCTTTGTTTCCAGATTCCACTCCTTAACACCCTCAGTCCCTGTCACATTGGTTCTCTAGTCTAGTCTCCTTACCCTGTCAGTTCCAGTTGCTCCCTTCTCCTCAAATAATAATAGCAGAAGCAACTATGTCTTCTAAGATGCTTTTCATCTGACTGAGGCTGCTTGTTCCAGGACCTTGGTTGTCCTGTGTGACTTCAGTTACCCAGACATCTTGTGCAAAATCCGAGTGGTTGCAAAGCTTCCTCTCATGTGTGGATGACCTCTACCTGACTCAAGAAGTCTATGGGCCAACAAGAGGCAAAGCACTGCTCCACCTGGTACTGGCTACTGGGGATGACCTAATCGGCGACCTAGTGATCGATGGGAAGCTGGATCACAGCGACCATAGCTGATCACCTTCACCATCCGCCGTAAAGCTGGCAAGTCAGTCAGCAACAAGGAAGTCCTTGACTTCAGAAAAGCTGACTTTAACAACCTCAGGGGGCTTGTCAGTGAGGCCCTAAGGGACCATGACCCCAGGGAGAGGGGAGTTCAAGAAGACTGGCTGCTCCTCAAGGGAGTGATCCTCAATGCACAAGCTAAGTCTATTCCATCTTGGAGGAAAGGCAGCAAGAAGGCACAGCAGCCCCCCTGGCTCTCCAGGGACATAGCAGACTTCCTGAGACTAAAAAGAAAGGCCTACAAAGGATGGAGGACGAGATTCACCTCCAAGGAGGATTATTCTGCACTGGTCCGGCCCTGCAGGGAGCAAACCAGGAAAGCCAAA
Source organism: Crocodylus siamensis (assembly GCF_052110815.1). Classification (NCBI taxonomy): domain Eukaryota; kingdom Metazoa; phylum Chordata; order Crocodylia; family Crocodylidae; genus Crocodylus; species Crocodylus siamensis. The sequence continues at coordinate 19,636,747 of NC_143409.1, read as the reverse complement.
GCTGCAACTGAACTCCAACTAGCTTCGAGCATCGAGGACAATAAAACGTCCTTTTTCAGATATGTGGGGAGCCGGAGGAAAAGCAAGGACAACATTGGACCCCTGCTGAACCAGATGGGGAAAATGACAACTTACGCCCAAGAAAAAGTTAACCTATTAAATGGGTACTTCACATCAGTCTTTCATCAGTCCCCAGTGCCTGCTATGGGACAGGGAGGTCCGGGTGAGGGAGATCCCCTGCCCTCCATTAATGCTGACCTCATAGTTTCATAGTTTCTAGGGTCAGAAGGGACCTGAGTAGATCATCTAGTCCAACCCCCTGCCATGGCAGGAAAGAGTACTGGGGTCCAGCGACTCCAGCAAGGTGTTCCTCTAACCTCCTCTTAAAGACCCCCAGGGTTGGGGCCAGCACCACTTCTCTTGGAAGTTGGTTCCAGAACCTAGCCACCCTGACCATGAAGTAGCACCTCCTGATATCTAGCCTAAATCTACCCTCTACCAGCTTGTGACCATTATTCCTGGTCACTCCTGGCAGTGCTTGGGGGAACAGGGACTTCCCCAGTGCCTGCTGATCCCCCTGACTAGTTTGTAACAGGCCACTAGATCCCCCCTCAGCCTTCTCTTGTGGAGGCTGAATAGGTTCAGGCCCCGTCGCCTCTCCTCATAAGGCCTACCCTGCTGCCCCCTGATCATGTGAGTGGCCCTCCTCTGGACCCTCTTCATGTTGTCCACATCCCTCTTGAAGTGTGGCGCCCAGAACTGGATGCAGTACTCCAGCTGCGGCCTGACCAGTGCCGCATAGAGGGGGAGGATCACCTCCTTGGAACTGCTCGAGATGCATCTGTGGATGCATGACAAGGTACGGTTGGTCTTCCTGTCTGCTTCCCCACACTGCCGACCCATGTTCATCTTGGAGTCAATGATGACTCCAAGATCCTGTTCTGCCTCTGTACTGGCAAGAAGGGAGTTCCCCAACCTGTAGGTATGGTGCCGGTTATTCCTCCCCAGGTGCATAACTTTGCACTTGTCTGTGTTGAATCCAATCCTATTCTCATCCGCCCACCCTTGTAACCTGTCTAGGTCCGACTGTAGCCTATTGCTCCCTTCTAGAGTGCCCACATCCCCCCACATCTTAGTGTCATCAGCAAATTTGAACAGGGTGCTTTTTACCCCCTTGTCCAAGTCGCTGATGAAGATGTTGAACAGTGCGGGCCCAAGGACCGAGCCCTGCGGAACCCCACTGCCCACATTCCTCCAGGCTGAAAATGACCCATCCACCACCACTCTCTGGGTGCGGCCCTCCAGCCAGTTGGCAACCCAATTGACTGCGTGGGTGTCGACACCACAGTCCCCCAGTTTCTTAATGAGAACAGGGTGAGAGACAGTGTCGAAGGCCTTCCGAAAGTCCAGGAAGACTATGTCCACTGCTATTCCTGCATCTAATGATTTGGTTATTTGATCATAGAAGGCCACCAGGTTGGTCTGCCTGCCACTGATGAACCCATGTTGGTTGCCCCTAAGCATGAAATCCCCTGCTGGCCCCTCATGGATGTGTGCCAGCATAATTTTCTCGAACAGCTTGTTTAGGATCAAAGTAAGAGTAACTGGCCTATAGTTTCCCGGGTCCTCCTTCTTCCCCTTTTTGAAGCTGGGAACCTTGTTGGCCCTCTTCCAGTCCTCTGGCACCACACCAGAGCACCACGAGTGCTCGTAAAGCTGTGCCAGGGATCCTGCAATGACCTCAGCCAATTCCTTTAGTACTCTAGGGTGGAGATCGTCTGGACCGGCTGATTTGAATACGTCCAGTCCCTCCAGAAGCTACCTAACTAGTTCCCCACTAACCCTTGGCCCAGGTGTGCCTCCCCTGGGACCTGAGGGGGGCCCAGAGGGGGGGTTGGCTGTTCCGGTCCCTGCTTAGGAAGATGGAGGCAAAGAAATCATTAAATATGTTGGCTTTATCGTCTGGTGTGATGACCAAATTTCCTAACGTGTCCTGCAGGGGCCCCACATTACCCGGAACCTTCTTTTTACCCCCTATGTATTTAAAGAAGGACTTCTTATTGTCCATAATTTGGGAAGCTAGTCCCAGTTCCATCTCTGCCTTGGCCTTCCTGACTGCCCCACTGCATCCCCAAGCAACTGCAGTATAGTCATCCCTGGTGATGACCCCTCCTTTCCATTGGGTGTATGCCTCCCTTTTAGCTAGGAGACATTCCCAGATGCTTTTGGTGAGCCATGGGGGCTTGTCTGCCCTCCTGCTCCCTTTGATCCTCATTGGGATTACCTCTCTTTGGGCTTGGAGGATTGTCTCCTTGAGGAGTGACCACTCTCCTTGGACACCTGGCACCTCTCCCCTCTGGGACCTCAGTGCATCCCTGACTATTCGCCTTAGCTCGGTGAAGTTTGCCCTCCTGAAATCCTCCTTGCTGCAGGACTTTGCCACCTTGCACTGGATGATGAATTCCAGCAGGCGATGATCACTGTCACCCAGGTGGTCGAGCACCCGCCACCCCCTCACCAGGTCATCTCCCGTGGTCATCGCCAGGTCCAACAAGGCGCCTCCCCTGGTGGGGCTGCGCACCTCCTGGGTTAGATGGAGGTCCTGGAACCTACGTGAGTGGTCAGACCTGGCTGACTGCTCTTCCCAGCAGATGTCCGGGAAGTTCAGGTCCCCCATGACTACCACATCCTTAGACTTCACTACCTCCATGAGCTGACCTAAGAATTCTTGGTCAAGCTCTTCCCCTTGGTTGGGAGGTCTGTAGTAGACCCCCACCATTAAGTCTCTTTCCCCTCGACTGCCCTGTAATCTAACCCTCGTGAAGGAACACCTTGAGAAGCTGGATCTTCAAGTCAGCCGGCCCTGACACTCTACACCCCAGGGTACTCAACGAGCTGGCAAGCATCATAACCCAGCCTCTGGCACAGATCTTTAAAAACTCCTGGCGCTCTGACGTAGTGCCCGAAGACTGGAAGAAGGCCAATGTGGTGCCGATCTTCAAGAAAGGGAGAAAAGTGGATCCGGCTAACTATAGGCCCATCAGCCTGACTTCTATCCCGGGGAAGTTCTTAAAAAAGTTTATTAAAGAGGCCATCCTTAATGGACTGGCTGACGCCAACATCCTGAGGGATAGCCAGCACAGATTTGTTGCAGGTAGGCCTTGCTTGACCAATCTTATTTCCTTCTATGACCAGGTGACCTATCACCTGGACAAGGGAGAAGAGATTGATGTCATATACCTTGACTTCAAAAAAGCCTTTGATCTGGTATCCCATGATCACCTCGGCCTTGGGTCCACCACAGTCTGCTGGCTGGGAAACTGGCTCTGTGTTTGGACTCAGAGGGTAGTAATTGATGGAAGTCAGTCATCATGGTGTTCTGTGACCAGTGGGATCCCCCAAGGCTCTGTCTTTGGAGCCATATTGTTCAACATCTTCACTAATGATGTGGACATTGGAATCAGAAGTGGACTGGCCTAGTTCGCCGATGACACCAAACTTTGGGGCAAAGCATGCACACCAGAAGACATACGGGTGATCCAGGCTGACCTGGACAAGCTCAGCAAATGGGCGGATGAGAACCTGATGGTGTTTAACACCAAAAAATGCAAGGTTCTCCACCTTGGAAAGAAAAACCTGCAGCATCCTTATAGACTGGGCAGTGCTACACTGGCTAGCTCTACAGAAGAAAGAGACTTGGGGGTTATCATTGACCACAAGATGAACATAAGCCTGCAATGCAATGCTGAGGCTAGTAAAGCAACCAAAACGCTGGCTTGCATCCATAGATGCTTCTCAAGCAAATCCCGGGACATCATTCTCCCATTGTACTCGGTCTTGGTGAGGCCGCAGCTGGAGTACTGCATCCAGTTTTGGGCTTCACAATTCAAAAAGGATGTGGAGAAGCTTGAGAGATTCCAGAGAAGAACCACGCGCATAATCAGAGGTCAGGAAAACAGACCTTACGATGACAGGCTGAGAGCCATGGGGCTCTTTAGCCTGGAAAACCACAGGCTCGGGGGTGATCTGATGGCCACCTATAAGTTTATCAGGGGTGGCCACCAGTATCTGGGGGAACGTTTGTTCCCCGCAAGGTCTGGAACAGCCTGCCATTAGAGGTGGTTCAAGCACCTACATAGAACACCTTCAAGAGTAAATTGGATGCTTATCTTGCTGGGATCCTATGACCCCAGCTGACTTCCTGCCCTTTGGGCGGGGGGCTGGACTCGATGATCTTCCGAGGTCCCTTCCAGCCTTAATGTCTATGAAATCTATGCTCACGATAAGAGGTCAGGAAAACAGACCTTAGGATGAGAGGCTGAGAGCCATGGGACTCTTCAGCCTGGAAATGTACAGGCTCAGGGGCGATCTGGTAGCCACCTATAAGTTTATCAGGGGTGTACACCAGGATCTGGGGGAATGTCTGTTCACCACAGCACTCTAAGAGATGATGAGATTGAACGGTCACAAACTCCTTTGAATGCCTTCAAGACCTATTTGGATGTTTACCCTGCTGGGATCCTATGATCCCTGCTGACTTCCTGCCCCCGGGCAGGGGGATGGACTTGATGATCTTCTGGGGTCCCTTCCAGCCTGAATGTCTATGAAATCTTAAATATAGAGAAAAGCATGCTGCAGAATCTCCCATCTGAAGTCTGCCCTGAGACAGGCCCCAGTTAGAAGGAACACAAAACAGTTTAAGATGAAGAGACTAACAGACAGACAAGCTAATGATGGGCATTTTATTGTTATGGTAACAGGTCTTTATCTTTGTTTAAACCTTGGTAAATATATATATATATTTATGTTAAAAGACTTCTAGTAACCATATAATGCTTCACTTATGTCAAGATAGAAAGTTATAAACATGTTTATTTGCTTGGACATTTAAAAACAATGTGATAGAAAACAATGTGTACATAATATTGTTTCATATCTGGGGGGGTTGTTTCTATTTACATAATCCTTTTGGATAGGGTGGGATAAAAATCTAAATAATAACATCATTTAAAAAGAGGTGGCATTCAATTTTTGCCTAGCTGTATTTAGAGGAATATACAGATTTCATCTGAAGATATACTTTCCATATTTATCATTACTGACTTAGTTAAATGTTAATCATTACAAATTCATGAAAATACTTATTTTGTTATATTGTTTTTTAAAGGTATATTTCAGCAAAGCTCTAGGAATCTTTTGCAACAAAATCTTATACAAACATTGGTGTTTAGTAGATGCTGCTTTCTAACTTAAATGTTAAATTGTGTTGCACATAACAAAAATAACCACCAAAAGAAATAAAAGCTATTTAAGATGATGCAGAATAGATCACTACATAGATTAAATCTTAGCTGTTCTGTAACGTAAAAGTTGAATATGAAAGTGATGGTCTTGTAAAACTATAGTTTCCCAGCTTAACAAAAATAAACCAACAAATAAAATTATTCAGTGACAGCAAACTGTTGTCTTCTGTGGACTATTGAATGTCACCTCCAGTCTTCTATTCTCTCTGCCTCCTCCAAAAGCCTTATGCCAATACATTTAGCTGCTATGTGAGGTTATGAATAATCATACTTACAGTAAGTATCCTGATGGTATCATAGGTAAATTATTAGTATTGGTAATCAAGCTACAAATAGCAGTGGAGAATTCTTTGTAAACAAGTGTCCCTTAGAAAGGAGGAATTAATCTGACTCCAAAATAACAAATACCTGGCATCCCACTATTTCATTTCACTCTGCTCCTCCAGAGGTCAATATCATGAAGATCAATCCTCCAGGCCAAGTCGGCCTTGATGAATCTTTCTGTCTCTCAGAAGCCTACCCTCAACTTAGCCATTCCCTCCAGGATCCCTGTTCTTCTCCCAGCAGCATAATTAAGGGGGGACAACTGGGGTACAGCTGTTGACTCAGGGGGTTGGGGGAGGGGAGTAGTGAAAAAAAATAGAAGGAACTGCGCTACTGGACCAGTAGCCACTGTGTTTAGGCATCATGTTACACTTCTGCCTCTCCCGCAAAATGAAAGAAAAATACTTTGCTTCAAATAAGTCAGATCATAAAAAACAGGACACATTCATCAGACAAATTATTGACTATGAATTATTCCATGAGATCTACTAGTATTACACCCAATTCCAGTTTTCCTGTAGGTTTAAATTAGTCCAATATGAATAAAATGTAGCTATTCGCAGAAGCAACTACATAGAGATGAGTAAGGCTTTTGGTTCTATATTTTCCATAAATATGGTTCTAATGTTTTACAATTTAATCAAATCCTATCAACCTTCAAAAACGTGACCCATACAAGTTTTCCAACAGAAAGAAACTACTCTCATAATCAGGCAGGGGTGGGAATCATAACTATATCTACATATTTTTTAATTTGCCCAGTATAATTGCATTTAGCTCATAACCGAAGAATATTCAGACAAAAATGTCATATTCCTCAGCACTCCATTATTTACATCACTTTGTTAATGGGTTCGTTTTGGTTTCTCTCTAAAAGAGAGGTTGTAAGATAATTTGAAGCTGTTATTATTGAGGAACAAGCTGCTCTAAGAATGAATTCTTCATTGCATCCTATAGGTGACAAGACTCAAGTTTATCTTGACTTTTTCTGATTGATAACCGAGGTGGGAGTGGGGCATCTAACACTGAGAATGCCCAGTTCCCATGTGCTGAAAATTTTGCTTTTGACTATTAGCTATATTTCAGTTCTGGCAGCAGAATGCTAATCTCCAAGGCCAGGTATAGACATGACACTTTTACTGGTATTAGTGACAGCAAACTGGTCTATATTAGGCCTGTTCAAAGCCGCTAGTATTTGATTCGGATTTGGATTCAGCCGATTCGGGGCACAGTGATTCAATTCGGATTCAGCCGAATCTCTGAATCACACAGGCCCCAAACCCCTCCTGCTCTCCCAGCCACACCTGCCTCACCTCCCAACACTTTGAAAAAAAAATGCTGCATGGGGGCTCTGTTATGAGCCCCCCTGCCTGCTCCCCCCTCCACCCCATGGCTGCCCCGCCCATCCCAGCTCCAGCCCTTAAAAAAAACAAAACAAAAACCCCCAAAACCTGGGACTCACCAGCTTTTGCCCAGTGCTGCTCCGCACCATGTGGGGGACTCTGTTCTAGCTCCCAGAAGCCCCGAGGCTGCTGCAGTAGCTGGTGAATCTGGCAGGATTGGGTTTTTTCTTAAGAGCCTGGGGCAGGTGGGGCACCCATTGGGGGGACTGGAAGAGTGGGTTTACCAGCTCAGAGTCCGGGTCCAGCTCCCTGCTGCAGTAGGCAGGGACTGCCTGAATCACCAAAGCTCTCCGAATCTTTTCTAAATCAATTCTGAGAGCTTCGAATTGATTCAGGCGTTTTAATTGGTCCCCTGATTTGATTTGGATTTGGAGATTTGGCCACCAAATCGGACCAAATCAAATCAGCGCTGGAAGCTTTGCACAGCCCTAGTCTATATCTGTAACACAACAGAAGTTTGGTGCACACAGATTGATTTAAAAATTTGCAGAACCCAATCTAAGGGCATCTTTATATGTGCTCTGGTGATAGGAGGGTGGCACTTTAATTAGAGCAACTCTAGGATCCGCTCTAATTCAAGTACCTGCAATGTTTTGCGTACAGTATTCAGCATCCCTCGCTTCAAAATGACAGCTAGAGTGCTTTAACTAAAGCTCATTTGATGAGGCTGCTGGAATGTGCTAATTATCATGCTCCAGCAGACTCAGTTAATCGAGTCTGCTCTCTGCAAGTGTACAGGTATCCTAAGAGGTGCTCCCTGCCACCTAAGGGCAAATGTGTATTCTGTTTGCTACCAATCTAAACTACGCTGCTTACAGAAAATCACGTAAATTAGATCAAATCTGCCTTGGGATTTTTGAATGTCTGTACCTAGCCCAAGAGAGACAGGCTCCCTCCCAAAGAAGCTTCTGAAGCAGACAGTGTACAGGATGGGGATCCACTGAAGAATGCAGAGCACCAAAGTGATGTGCTCTTGCTAGTTTATATCACCTAAGAGTTAGGTCACTTCAAGATGGAGCAAAAGAAGCTTCAACATGCTGCAGTAGTTCAGCCTTGGGGTGAAGAAGGCACAGTTTGCCAAGGCTAAGTCTGCATTTGAAAAGAAAGGATGTGTATCTCCTAAAAGATAAAAGGTCTAACTTGCTGTTTGGGTTTCTGTTACTTCAATTAGAGACATGGATACTGATGGCACTACTGGCAACATAACAGCTGCCCTTCTTTTCCACTATTTTCATTTCAGTATTTGTACTGTGGCAATTCTGTAGATAGCATTTGCATTTTAGAGACAATTACTCATCTATTCACACTGCAGGGGCTCATATATAGAGCAATGTAAGGGGAGCAGGCCTAAGGAGTTATTATGGGATAGAATTACTGTATGTAATGTTTAAATCTTTCCATAATGTAATGCTGTCAAGTTATCACAATGGGCTGATGCATTTCTTTAAATAAAGTCCTGCAAAGGAAAGGCAATGTTATAGGGAAATTTGGGAGGTTGCTGCTTTGCGCCATGAAAAAAAACTTGCCTGTGATTTGTTTTACAAAGATCTAGACATATGTCTTTGCAGGAGGATGAAAGGCCGAAATGCTAGCCAAGCCAATTAGATGATCTTCCCTGAAAATAGAGTAAGCTAGTTTAGGAGAAGAATAGATTTTTCCTAATTTATACAGAAAGTGGGTCACATTATCCTGTTTGTGAAAGGAAACCTGGCTCTCACAAGCAGGTCAAGAAAGTGTGCTTTCATTAGGAAATATACAATAAGGCTTGCTTTCTGGTTTTAAGTTTCATTGTATATTTAAAATGTGCTTAAGGCAAACTACAGCTAGTCTGTTTTGAAAAAGGTTGTTACATGTGGGCAAAATGAGGAGGAGACAAGGGGGTTGCGGCTGCCAGCCATTTTAAAGTAACTCATTGTTCACTTATTACATTTACTGTTAATGCCTTATTTAAATTTTTTTTAATTACTTTAAATGTAAGCTTTCATAAAGATCATTGTGTTAAGCAGCACTAACAAAGACAATACTATACCACATAGTTTAGAGAGCTCAGGAAGAGGCATGCAGAACACCTCTGGCTGGTGTACATCCAGCTCTCTGAAACTGAGAAAAGTCCATACAAATTGCTATTGCCTACAGAAGCAGCAAAATATTTTTATCTGCATCATATTGTGAGATGCACAACACAGAGTAGGTTTTGTTTCTGACTATCTGCATCATGTGACACAACTGGACACCACAGAAGCTATCATTTTTAATTCAAACTGGGAAATGGAATTACTGAGAGCTTGTTGGCATAAATGCAAGTGAAACAAGCCCTTCTAATCTGAGCTGCTGATAAGAATGGGGGCCAAATGTTGGAAAGACATAGACCAAGCTAAGGGCACTTTTACATGTGCTCCAGGGGTGGGGAAGCGCTCTAATTAAAGTGCCACAGTGTCTTGTGTGTCAACTTTAAAATGGCAGCATGTGTATTTGAACTAAAGCTCATTGAACAAGCTTTAATTCAAGTGGCCCTGCTGCCATTTTGATATGCCGGGATGCTGACACACGAGATGGGGAAGGCTGCTGGAGCACAGCAATTACCACACTCTAGCAGACTTAATTGAGTTTGCTCCAATGCACTGTAGTTACAGCGTATCAGAGCAGGCTCCAAGCTAGTGTACAGGCAGGGCCATCCCTGGCGGGGAGGGCAAATCGGGGTGACCACCTTGGGTCCCACACTTTGGAGAGCCCTGCAGAGTTGGGTGGAGCAGCCGTGGTGACTCTGCACTGCTGCCGGCTTCATGTCCGGCTGCTTGGCACCCCCACCTCCTCCGCTGCTGAATCTGCCGTGTCTGGCCCCATGCCCATCCAGCCCTGCTGCCTATGCAGCTCCCTCCCCCCCGCCCCCACTGCTGAATCCGCTGCTGGTTTCCTTGCATCTGGAGGCAGGGCCCCGCACAGGCTGATTTGCCCCAGGCCCCACACCCTGCTCTGGTCATCTGTGTATAGGCTCCCTAAGACACCAGACCTTTCAAAGGTAAACTGTAACCAAAGCCAGTTGCCAATGAGTCCAGTGGAGGGACTGTGTTTCAAAAGGCACATTACTTCAGCAATTCCAGGAAGAAGGCAGGGCAGGGTGACACCTTAGAGTACCTACGCACAGGCTCTGGGGTGGGGGGAGGGTGTTTTTATTAGAACCCAAGAGCTGCTTTAATTAAAATGCCTGAAGCGTCTTGCGTATTCAGTGTCCTACATTTCAGAATGGTGGTGGGTGGGCTTTAACTAAATCTTGCTCAATGAGCCTTAATTGAAGCACCCCCATCTCTATTTCGAAACAAGGGGATGCTGAATACACAAGATGTGTCCAATTAGAACACTTCAGCAGACTCTACTGTCTTGGCTCTGACTAGTTCAGAAGCATACATAAACTTTCATAGGTGACAGCATCTGACCAAATAGGTTGTTGCCTACAAAAGCTAATGCCTCTGAACTAATTAGTCTCTAAGGCACTACCCTACCCTATTTTCTGCCTGACTTCAAACTAACAGGGCTAGCTACCTCTCTCAGACATTCCAGAACAGGAAAAGTGCATACGAATGGGTCTCCCCTGAAGGCATCAAAAACAGGCTGAATATTTGACCCAGCAGAACTTTCAACAGCTCTGTTAGGGTGAAGTGTACCATCAACTAAGCTTCAGGGCCCTTTCCTGCGTCTCACTGTGGGCACAGAAGGTTAAAAGAACGTCAAGCTATCCTATTTTCACATACCCCTACTGTTGAGTCTTTGAGGAGCTGAGCTACCTCAGGTTCATTTGGATCTGGATTTATGAGGTGAAGGACGCACGTACGCATAACGGTTTGAACAGAGAACGAATTTATTGACTTCTGTCCCCTGGTTGACAGAGACGCAGGTTGTATTTGAGCTTGACAACGCAGTGTAACAGTTACAATGGCTTGCAAGCTGAAATGGTCGATAGCGGGGTGGGATTTTACGCCAAGGGGGAGCGGTGGCGGGAGACAGCGGCGAGCAGAAAGAGCAACGGTTGATCAGGCTGGTGCATACAACTTAACAGCTTAAAGCTCAATGAACAGTTAGTCAGTTGTCCGTGTCAGTTCTCCAAGCTTCTCCCCAAGCCTCGATGGGAGGAGGCCTTCATACAGGGAGTGATGCTGTTTAGCCAATCATGTTCAGCCGTTCGACACTCATGTCATTACCTTATTTGGCACAGACACACTTACTGAGGCAAGTGCCTCTCTGAGGTAACTGTTGCTATGAGGTTACTATGGGGGTCAGGGAGGTGCATGAGGCACAGAGCCAGCTTTTCAGCATGTCACCTACTATACAGGTATGTAGGGTGATGAATGGCATTTTGTATCCTTTATATTCTTTCCCATAATGCAGCCCAGATCTGCATGTTACATCCAAATTGATGGATGTGGATCTAAAATTCTGCCATGAGTATCATGCTGATACAACTGTTAGAATTTTAAAAAATAATCTTTTAAAAGAGATAACCATGAAGGAAAAAAAATGAATTTGCATGTAAATAATTGTTGTTTTAAGTATGGTTACCATATTTCCACTTTCAAAAAAGAGGACACCTGTTGGGGGGAGGCGGTACAGGTTGGTGGGGGCAGTGATATGCTTGTGCTCTGCCCCTGCCCCTCACTCCCAAGCCACAGCCCCACCCCAGGCCTGCTACTGCCCCTCACTCCTGACCCACAGTACCCAGACCCTCAAATCATGCTGGTGCTCCTCACTCCCAACCTGCAGCCACACTCATAGTTTCATAGTTCATAGGGTTGGAAGGGACCTGAGCAGATCATCAAGTCTGACCCCCTGCCATGGCAGGAAAGAGTACTGGGGTCAAATGACCCCAGCAAGGTGTTCATCTAGCCTCCTCTTAAAGACCCCCAGGGTAGGAGCCAGCACCACTTCTCTTGGAAGTTGGTTCCAGATCCTAGCCTCCCTGACCGTGAAGTAGCACCTCCTGATGTCTAGCCTAAATCTACCCTCTGCCAGCTTGTGACCGATATTTCTTGTCACTTCTGGGAGTGCTCAGGGGAACAGGGACCCCCCCAGTGCCAGCTGGTCCCCTCTGGTCCCAGTTTGTAAATGGCCACAAGATCCCCCCCCTCAGCCTTCTCTTGTGGAGGTTGAATAGGTTCAGGTCCCGTAGCCTCTCCTCATGGGGCCTGCCCTGCTGCCCCCAGATCATGCGAGTGGCCCTCCTCTGGACCCTCTTCATGTTGTCCACATCCCTCCTGAAGTGCGGCACCCAGAACTGGACGCAGTACTCCAGCTGTGGCCTGACCAGTGTTGCACAGAGGGGGACGATCACCTCCTTGGACCTGCTTGTGATGCATCTGTGGATGCATGACAAGGTATGGTTGGTCTTCCTGACTGCATCCCCACACTGCCGACCCATGTTCATCTTGGCATCAGTGATGACTCCAAGATCCTTTTCTGCCTCTGTACTGACGGGAAGGGAGTTCCCCAGCCTGTAGGTATGGTGCTGGTTCTTCCTCCTAAGGTGCAGCACCTTGCACTTGTCAGTGTTAAAACCCACCCTTGTTCTCATCTGCCCACCCCTGTAACCTGTCTAGGTCTGATTGCAGCCTATTCCTCCTTTCTAGCGTGCCCACTTCCCCCCACATCTTAGTGTTGTCTGTGAATTTGAACAGGGTGTTTCTTACCCCCTTGTCCAACTCTCTGATGAAGACGTTGAACAGTGCTGATAACCCTCACTCCTGACCTGCAGCCCCCTGCCCCCCCAGTGCCCCTCACTCCTGCCACACAGCCCCATGCCCATCCAGCCCTGCTGCTTATGCAGCTCCCTGATGCCCCCAAAGAGCCCCTTCACCCCCTTCCTCTTGCTCCCTCACCTCCCTGCCCTGCTGCAGCCCCAGTGCTAGCAGGTACCCATGCATGTGCACCCACACACATAAATACATACATGCTGACATACACATGTGCATGCGCACACACACAGATACATGCACACACATGACTTACATGTCTGCAGCTGCCAGGGCCTGCACACAGACCCACATGATGTCCCCACTCCAAGCCCCAGGCAGATTCTTGCTAGGGCAAGCCAGAAAGTGCCAGGAAAGCAGAGGCAGAGCAAAATACTGGACATTTGCTGATATTTTAAAAAAACACCCACTCAGAGATGGTAGGACCCAAAAAGAGGATGAGTCCGGACAGATGGTAGTCCTATTTTAAGAAAGCAATTATAGTAAATTTGTATTTTTTGAGGTCCTACCCTCCGCAGGATTAGAATCTTAAATAAGGAAAAGAGAGTAACATGGGGAGTGCTCTAAGACAGCTTTGAGGGCAAGAGGCACAAGCACCTGGACAGGACAAGGGATTTTTTTTATGTGTAGGATAAAAGGAAGGACAGAGTGAAACAAGGGTCCCAGATGCCACGTGCTTTTGACTGATACTCACTTGGAATGTTCCAATGTAAAACCACCATCCACCTTTAACGATACCCACCTAACTTTAAGGAATCTTTTCTGCCTCAACTGTTCTGTCCCTGCAAGGTAAAGGAAGTATATACTTTCCACTTCTACTAGGGAAAATGGAACCAGATTAAAGATAACTACATTACTTTCAAAGAATTACAAGTAAATAATTTTATTTTTCATGTAGGTGAGTTTAGTTACATTCCTGTTTACTTTAAAAGTTACATAAGTCTTTCTATAAGAACAGAGTGCATATTAGAATAAAGCCGCTTCAGTTCTGTATTCTTTACTGAAGACAAGAGTTTTGATACCTTTTATAATTGTAGAATATTGTCAAAATTCTCTACAGAATTATTTTAGAAGTAAAATGGAACAGAGATGTTGGGCAGAAGACTGACAGTACAAGCTAAAAATGAACTTACTGGAAGATAAAATGGAAGATACTTAGCTGTTATATTACTTTTCCCAAGATCTGAGCTTGAAAATCATCCATTACAGAACATGTTTAACGTGGGTAATACACAGACCACTGCAACTTTCAATACTCATACTGAAATTTCCAGAAAAGATTCATTGAGAATAATAGGGAATCTCAATCCCTAACACATTTTCTCTGGATTCTGAAAAATCCCTAATTTGAATACTTGGTTTAAAATATCTGACTGGCCAATTAAAGAGGAATCTTATTGATTTTGTATGTAACAGTTTTGCCTTCACACATCTTTTTTTACAAACATGCTTCACAATCCACAATTGCCACAATGGACTCAAACTGTATTAGATAATACACCTGAATATTTCAGATCTCTATTAGGAAAGACAAAAAGCAGTATACATATCTATCATGAAGGAGACTTGCTGGAAGAATGAGACAGGTGGGTGGGTGGGTGTGTGTGTGTGTGTGTGTGTGTGACAGAGAAAGAGAACTAGAGGGCATTGTAGGGAGAGGTTAGGACAGAAAAATACTGAACTTAAATAAAAAAATAGAAATGTTTTGTTTTAACTGACAGGAAAAAGCTTTTGTCCAAAAATGTTGAAATACATTTCTAGAAAGTAGGTATTTACTTGGAAACTGAAAGCATAAACTATGTTCATAGCTCCCTCTGATGACCATTGGATACTACACAACCAGAGTCTCCTTTTATTTTTGTTCATGCATTCAACTGACAGCTGACTGGTTAAATTCTAATTGCTTCCAAGTGAGGTCAGCAAAGGTATTTATCGAAAAGGACTGAACAACAGGCTCAACACACACATGCACGCGCATGCATAAGCACATACACACACCCCATCTCTCTTGCATGTTGATTTATGGAAACAATTATAATTCTAGTGGAACCTTTCTGAGCTGAGTAAGTTTGTAGCTACAGTAAAGAGACTCATGCTACAAAAAGCAGAGAACAGAAATGGAATACTTGTGTATCCAGATGTTATCAGCAGGAACAAGTAAGTTATCAGTCCTTTAAAAGGAAAGCTATCATTTCTAACAGCTATTAGCTTTTTCTGTCTTCTTGATTTATACATGTTAGAAGTAATTTTCTTGAAGTTAAAAATCTCTTAGTAACTGAACTATATATGTATAAAAATATCCAGTCTGTCCTGATGCTTAAACTAGTGAAATGTGGGCACTTCTCTAGAAATAATGGAGCTAACAAGAAGGTATAGACATGAATGAATCGTAAGTATCAGAGGTACAATAGCATTTTAACATGTGTAAGTTTAACAGCTCAGTTGAATCAACAGATTTTTTGAAAGAGTTCTTACTGACCTGCAGACAATTTAGGTATAGGCAGGTAAAATGTATGCAGATGTAAAAAAACTTCTTATAAAAGTTATATAGTATGTATGCTTGTGTAATTTGTTAAAGAAATTAGATTAATAGTGTCATGCTCTGTTAAGCTAAATGGCTTGTTGCTACACTTATCTGGCATTTTATAGTCTCACACATATTTAACAATTGACAACACAAGATTTATACATACTGCTTTTCTCACAGATCTTTTACTTTCAGTGGAAGCAGCAAATTCAAGTAGTACAGAAAGTCACAACAACCAAGGTTTTTATTACCTGCTTCTTTAAAGGATATCGCGACTGAAAGGATACTTAAGGAGTTATCCTGTTTCAACATCAGTAACTTTTAAGGAATAAGGATCAAAATTCTTGAAGAGGGAGATATCTTATTTAAATCAATCTACAACTTCCAGTAAAGACAGAAGGCAGGTCAATGAACTAAAAGCAACAAACTACTTGAGATTTAATTTTCATTATGTTTTTCATGAACACCCAGAACACTGCACTATAATGCACAAATGGATACTGACATGGATCCTGCCAATTTTGCTCTACAGATTATACTTTTACATTATCTTTCTAATGGGCACTATATCTTTAGCTTGCAATGACATGACTCCAGAGCAAATGGCTACAAATGTGAACTGTTCCAGCCCTGAGAGACATACCAGAAGCTATGATTATATGGAAGGGGGGGATGTGAGAGTGAGAAGACTTTTTTGTCGAACACAATGGTATATGAGGATTGATGAAAGAGGCAAAATTAAGGGGACACGAGAAGCAAACAACAACTACAGTAAGTAATACATCCACTTCTGCAATTTAAATTGATACTTTCCAAAAAGTAAGCATTACCTGCTCTTATCCCTTTGTTTACAATATTTTCACAAGAATGTCATATATTGTAGCGACCGTTCTATTAGACAAGTTTTCCAATTAATCATACAGCAGGACATTTGGTACTGATTTTGAAATGCGTCACTTTAAATAATATGTTGTAGATCTGCTAATGTATTGGTTACAGCTGGTAACTATTAGCAAACAGAGAACCTATTTTAACATGTGAATTAAGGTTGTAAGTATGAAAAAGTATAACCACAAACTTTGCTCATAAAGTACTTATGAAATATTAGACCACATTTATGTAGTACAAACTGCCTAGAAGTTTGGTGCGTTTGAGTTAACAATTAAAACATACGCAATACTAGAACGTTCAGTGGAAAGAATTATGTAAACTGCCTTGCAAAACCATTCACATAATTTGCCAAGTCAGGAACAAAATCTGTTATAGCTTCTGCAGCTCGCTATTACTATGATGATGATGATGATGATGATGATGAAGACATATTCCCTTTTACTTCCAAAGAGATTACTCACCTAGAGAGGGTGGAAATGTACCATTTTGCAAAACTGTATCAAGTAGAATTTTAGCATTGGCCAAAGATATTAATCTTAATGCAGGTATAAAAGTCACATTACTTTTGCTAATTTGACTTTGTCACTGTAATGGTACTGTAAATTTATTCAAACATAATATCTACTTTTCAGAAACACAAACTCCTGTACAATTTCTGTACGATACAATGAAAAATGGTATTTTTCAGTATAAAACAAAACACAAAGGAACAAATAAGCAAAAAATTATTACTATTTCAGAGGTCAGAGATAAGTTGTCAAAAGAAAGAACAAATATCTGTCCTGTGATGCCCTTAAATGTTGATACAAAATTTGCAACGTAAATCATACAGATTTTATGTAACAGCTGCAAAAATCAAAGTGAAAGGAATGGTAATATGATTAGTCATTTTCATTTGATTTTTTTCTGCATAATAAATTCTTGCCATTCTTTTCAAGTGCTATGCTATTGTGCCAAGAATAGCACGTTTTACTGTTTTACCTCATGATTATAATGCTTGGCATCTTATGCAGCTGGAGTTTTCTTGATACATTTTACTGATTCTTTTCAAAACCATCTATATCAGTCTCCTTTCTTTCTACAATTAATTATATAATGGACAACCATATTGCTTTAAATGACAAATCAGTTTAATGGCTGAGAGACAAATATAAAGATTTTTATTTCATCCTCATTCAGGCAGACTGCCATTGAATTTCAATGGGATATTGAAACAGTAAGGACCATATGACTGTAGTCTAAAATCCAGTTCCTTCTCCACTAATATTAATGACAAAACTCTAGGCTTCAATGGGGCCAGCATTCACCCTAAAACATTTAAATGTTTTTTCCCCTCTGTTTTTTAAAGGCATATGTTTATTAATGTTGCAGTCTTGTATCTTTGTTTGTTTGATCTATTACTTGCTTGTATACAAAACCTCCAGAAGAGTTTGTATAATTAAACCCTATGGGATGCTCTGGATTTGCTTTTTATGATTTCATGCTGTTTAACCAATAAGTTGGCTTGCAATTTAGTATTTCAGATTCAAGTAAAGGACCTTAATCTGTGATTCTTATTGTTGTAGCATATTATTTTCTATAGATTTATTCTCTCATGATTTCATGACTAATATCAATTAGATCTCAGGTAAATGTAGCATATTTATCTCTGAAAATTTTCCCTGAAATGCAAATGTCTTAATATTTGATGAAGGGTTACATTTTACTGAAAAATATGAAGGAAAAAATGTAGTTAAACCATTAAAACCACCAAAGCATGCTGCTGACTGGTTAACATTTATATTTTTACATTCAGCTTAAACTCAGATTTATTTTTTTTCTGATACCTGTTACATTTCAAAAAGAAAAGTGTAGCTTCAATGTTTTATCCACATCAGGTATACTATAAGGAAATCTCTGCCACATTTATTGCAGAAATAGATAAGTTAGTAGTCTCTCAGTATATTAAACATGGTTCATTTGCTAATTTATCTCTTATATACTAGGATATAATTATTTGAGTACTTTTGTTGGATAAGCAGAATAGAAAGATATGGGAAACATTCCTTGAACAACGATGGTGGCTGTATTTTCTGGGAACCTCACAAATTAGATTAGAATGAGCTCATCATTTATTTAAAACAGGTGTATACAGTTTGGGGTTGGGTTTTTTTGGCATACCCTCAATTTAAATTCAAATGAAAGACCAGTTCTAAATATATGTTTGTTGCCCTATAGTATACACATTTCTAAGCTATGTTCAGATGACACAAAAAAAAAAGATTAAACTAATGTACTTTTCCCAAAACAAATGAACCAAGGAGAACCTAATTCCTACTTTTATCCTAAACTCTTTAAAAATGTAAATTAGAATATTTATTACCAAACTGGATAAATCTTCAAGCATAAATTCACACCTCTCCGTCCTGTGACATACTACTTTATAATGCTTGACTGGAAGTGGTAAACCAAAGCATCCTCTCATGAGATCACTCCAACTGAGTCACAGATAAATCAACCACTTTACCTTCTGTGTCTGTCACTGTTTCAGCTGCTGCTTTGAAAAATGTCTTCATATCTGGTGCTGCCAGCCTCACTCCATAATGTCAAAACAATGCAAAAGTAATTAGGGAAGTCTCTACATCTACTTTTTCCCATAAGAAATGGAGGTGATGATATAGAAACTGCAGTATCCTATACTCTGAATGAAATTCATAATTTTAGGTGGATCCTGTCAAGGTGACAGATTTAAAAGAGGAATCATCACTCCTTCCCTTGGTGGTTCACTGACTGAATCATGAAATACTCAAATGTAAGCAGGGAAATTTCACATTGTTAATATTTTAAGTGAATTTAATATTGGATAAAGATGCCAGATGGACACTCTTACAGGCAGAAATTGCTAGTTCATCCACAGACCATGTATTGCTTAACATGGACAATGGGCAAAGCAAGTTTCCTCACAATTTGGGGATCTCTAGAGAATGACACAACACCATGAAGCTAAACTGGAAACTTGAGAAGAGCCACAATGCACATTTCTTCTCGTGTTAGTCAAGGTTAAGGATGTAAAATACAAACTGTAAGGAGCAATAAAAGAACAGGGTCAGATCTAATTTTTTCTCTTCTTTGTATTTTAAAATTCTCTGCCAAGTCACAGAATAGGCCCACAATAATGTCACACTAAAAAAACAGCAGAAACAAAATAAACAGAACACTTTAATTATGTTTCAATGCACAATTAATCTTATTAATTGCACTTTGCTTGGAGTTACATGACTAAATACAGAATCAAGTTTTTAAAATAATCAGTATTAATTTCTCATTATTCAAAGTTCCCTTTTTTTTAAAAAAGTGTAAACAGTGTAGCTCTTAGTCCAAGAAATGGCAAGGTACCAGAATTTAACTTACTCTACATTTCTTCTATACAAGAGAAACAAATTCCTGAACCTTGCCCTATGCCAGTTAATACGTACATAGGTACCAGAAGAATGTTTGATGTACACAAAACCAACAGCTTTAAAGAAATCTTTAAAAATGAAAAGGTATTGCCAGACTGTGGAACCTGGGTTTTGTTTTTTGGAACAGGACCTTTGTATTAAGCATCTTGGTACCTGGTTTCCAAGACCCCTTTTTGGGCATAAAGCTGAAAATTTGAATCAACTTTGTACATCAGAGGATAGTACGCTCTTCTACTAGCCATAGAAAATCACTCTATACATGACAGGCATAACTCTACTCATCAGCCTCAAAACTGAAATACAGAGTGAGGATCAAAAACCTCCCGCTGAGGCTAAATACAGATAGTCAAAAAGCCGGAGGCTGAATTGGTTCAATCTTTACAGGTTAGTCTAAGCTGCACAGATTGAAACAATTAGCAAGTGAACAGACATTCACTTTTGATTCCAGAAATACAGGCACATGACTGCAGTGGCCCAGGCCAGAAGCCAGGAGGAACTAGAGCATGCCTCATTGTTTGGCTGGAGCAGACAGCTTGGGCCAAAGCTAGCTCACCCACCCTGCAAGGGAGGGTTTGTGGGGGGAGGTGCAAAGCATCCTGGGATGCTGGGGGACTGTGAATTAACTTGAATCTGGAGGAGATCTGGGGAACAGAGATTCAATAAACCAATTTAACTTAAATCAGTTAAGCCTGATACTATATCCATCCAGGTTTCTCTTAAACTGGTTTCAGCCATTTTGAAAGAGGTTTATGTGCACTGAATTTCTGTTGAGTTACAGATTTTAACCGATTTCTGATCACTTATACCACTTTATATGTAATTTCTGCCCCTAGCCTGAGAGACTAAAGGCAGTATAGAGATTCACCTTACAGACAAATTAAATTAGAGATGCATAAGGTTTTGTGATTCTAAGGGTCACTTCATCAGATGCTGTAAAAGGACATCCACAGAGTAGTGTAAGATTATAGTAAGAATTAAGTAAAAGATGTGAAATAGAAAGTTCAATAGTATAGTTTTGTATAGTTCAGAATCTATTTTGCTTTTGGCACCCATTTACTGGATCTTGCCTAAGTATAAGCTGCTTACATTTCCAAAGCAAAAACACCAATAGTTCAGCTTCATTTAAAAGTGCCCTTATTGATAAAACAATGAAGTATTCCTCTCTCAGCAGGCAGTAATCAGGGGTGGACCTTTTAGTGATACATCTCCACATTTTTTGCAAATTTGGTCTTCCTTTCTTAATGCTTGAGCTTCCTTCAGTTCAGCTCTAAATACAAGAGTCTTGCAGATTTATTAGATTTTGTACAGAAAAAAGTAGAAGCCAAAAAACAGAGCTTATGTTGATTCAACATAAGAGGATTTACAACAAGGATTGGACTTTCCATGCTCTGTTGCCCCTGGAATCTCATTTTAAAGACATCAAAGGGATTTTGGTTATTGTGAAAGCCTTACAGAACCTTGACTCTTAACTGTCTTAAAAAACGTACATGAGTTTTAGATATGAATCTCCACTATGGTTTTTGTTTTTAGATATGAACCACCACTATGGGGTCTTTTTTCGTATCTGACCTAAACCCAGAAAGTGCCTATTTCTCTTGATTTAAGCTTGAATGGAGCCCAAAAATCTAAACAGCAAGATTTTTGCAGAAGCACACTGTTGCAAGACTTCTACTATTTTGGCCAACATTTCATAAGAACTTTCCATAAGATTCCAGCATCATTAAATGACTACCGTCCAGATTCAAACTCAAACCTAAACTCTAGGTTTTAGCCCATTCCAAACTCGGCTCCTACTGTACTGGTCTATTTCTAAATTAAATTAAATGTTTAAAATGTTATGTATGTAACAGGAAGCCAATTGGAAGGATGACAGTGATTTTAGTGTGAACATAACAGAATTGAAAAATTCCATAAAAATCTCATATAAAAAAACTGGAAATAGTAGTTAATGCTAAGAATGAAACTTACGTTTGATTAGGTTCCAGCAAATGTCATTTGGAGATTCAAAGGGCTAAATTATTTTGTAATATCACTCACTACCCTTTAGATGTATCCTAAACTTAGTATAGAAAAGACATAAAGGATAATCTGTAGTACAAGAGATGAATGACTGGATACATTTTATGTTGCTACTTTAATATTTTGCTTTAAAACATTTATAATGGCAAGACTCTGTAATGTAAAGTAGTTTTCCTTAAAATCCATAGCCTCACCACAGAATAAAGTTTACTGTTAATCAAAAATGTAAAATCTGACTTTACAAACTTCAAAATGTTATTTTCATTTTAAAACTATTTTAATTTAAAATATTACAAAAAATATTAAAGCAGAATTTTTATATTTATTGGAAATCTTTCTCATAAATCAAAAATAGATTAAATGGGATAAAAATATCATTTTTTGATTAAAAAAATTATGAAGTGTGAATAAACCTTGATTAGCTGTAGTGAACGTTAAGAGAAAATGGAAGAAAATTGCCCCAAGCAACCCATATCTCTTATTTTCCGATCTGGCCAAACAAACAACTCTTTAAAAATGTAATGTGTTTTAAAGATTATCTATACAATTTAAATTATGGCTCAGCAATAAGGCCTGTTGAAAATTCTCCTCTTCCTCTATTTCCTTTAATTTTTCCCTCTGGAAATAAAAAAACACACTTTTAAATAGGTCTTTTCAATTATTAAGTTTTCAGATCTCTGTAGAACTCATCATGATTTACTTAGTAATGATATATGTTTTTTCCCTTACAATATTTTATGCTATATTTGTCTTAAGCTGTTATATGATCATTGCATTTTTCTTATTAAACATATACATTGTAAAAGGTGTGGGAGGATTAATTCCTATATCTAAATATTGGAAAGGATATTTCAAAGACAGGAGGGTCAGCATCCATTGGCATATTCCTCTCAACAGGTATATAGAAAATTCACAGTTCCTGATGTCTATGTACCTGATTAAGTTTAATACAAAATGAAGTACATCATACCTAGATGGGAAATCCAGTCTTAGTTTTGCAAAGTTTTGTACGTCTGTGTTTCAGAGAAAAATGAAAAATAAACTCTAATTTGAGTTTGCTTCACACTTAGACTCCAAATGTCATTTCTGCAATTGATAACACTAGAAAAGTATTCCATAGGTTCCAAAATACTCGGGACTTCTGAGGAAATTCAGTCAATCATGGCATACAGACACCAATTCTCTCTTGAGAGTTTGGGTACCACTAAGCAGTCCCACTTCCAAGCAGATCTAGTCACTTAATTATTCCTTCTTCCTAGGTAACCCACAATTACTGAAAGACTATTATTGCAGTAGCTAATAGATTCCATCCTCCCAAACATATATGACAAAACAACATGGAAACAAAGTCAGCCAAAAGCACTGCAGATTGGGTCCCATATCCAATTCCTCCCTGGAGACTATTAGCATCTGGTGCAAGATACAGGACTCTCTAGCTTGCTTTGAGGTACAACATGTGTGTTCAGCAGCCCCAGGATCAAAGTCATTAAATGCTTGGGAGGATCTAGGATTTCAGAAAGGGGCATGGGGAACTGGTGCTTCCTGAGTCAGGCGGGGCACTTGCCCCCCAGTGGCCAGGTCAGGGATGGCCGATCCCCCCGCCAGTCACGTGCACTCACTTGGAAGTGCCAGTGGCGCTCCTCCTGGCGCCTCTACTCCCCGGACAGGGAGGTTGCTTGGTCCTCCTGTGTATCCCATGCCAGCCCACATTATACTGCAGGGGACCTAGGAACTGCAGCTGCAAGGAACTCAAGCTGCTGCAAGTGAGCTACACTGCTGAAATGGAATATGATCATGCCACTGCACCTCTCCTGGATTCAACCCCTGATTAAAGGCATGGGAGTAGCAGACTGTTCTACTATCTTGAAAAAATAGTTCTGTCCCCAAATATCTGGATTAAGCACCTATCTCCACTACTTTATGTATGCCATGGTATTTAGCACCTGTTTAAAGAGGATGTAAATACTCCCTAACCAGAATGTTGGCACTTAAAACTTGCTTTTTTATATATATATATATATATGACTGTAACAAGCAGCAAGAAAGTGGAGAAACAGAATCTTAGGACACAGTACCATGAACAAATTACTGTGAGGTTAAAAGGAGGTGGAATTACTCCAGGAATCAGCTGGTTCCTGGTAACTAACCAGGTGTACACTGTGATTCTTACTATAATTTCAATTGGGAAGAATGACACTTTCTTTATTATAATTTTATAATTTAAACTATTATATATCCCCAAGATAAACTGGGGCAGATGTTCAGTGAAACTAACAAACATAGCTGACCACCTGGACTCAAGTGTTTGGAATATTTTAGCCCTTTGATAAATCCTATGATTTTTAGGTTCATTTAGTATGTCAGAATTACATTAATAAAATTCATGGCAAATTAATCTTCATTTTGTTCTTTGTTTCACATTGTAAATGCATAATAATAATAAAGGCATATTGATTACGTAGTATTTTTACAGTTTGTTCAAGTGTTGTGCGTGCAGTTGTCAGCCACATCTGTGAATGTCCATTTCCAGCTTTTCAACACCAATTGTTACAAAGAACTTTTTCCATTCATGCAAATGTATGTGATTTTTTTGCCTTAGTGTTGTGGAGTATCCCAGACATCTTTAGATATGTTATCCAATTCTCTGTGATAGAAGACACATCATTGCATGGTCTTGTTTGAAAAATTATCCTCATCACAGCAGAATTAGTTTGAGAATATGAAGACTATTACTTTCTTTGGATAGAGCTTTGCTTTTCCTGCATAACTGCCCCTCTATCATTGTATTTAGTAACTGTTCCTCAATTGTCTTTTAACCTTTGATTTTATTCTTCATTTTGAATTATGGGCATGGGCAGATGGTAATGCCACATTAGTTTCCTAGTGCACAATAATTTATAAAATTAATTACACAAAACATAACAAGAAAAAACTGAGATTCCTATGCCAAGAGCACAAGAGAGGTTAACAATAATAGCTGCTGTATTGTCATACTCTAAGTGTTTCATAACACATTACATCATTTGCATGAATGGAAAAAGTTCTTTGTAACAATTGGTGTTGAAAAGCTGGAAATGGACATTCACAGATGTGGCTGACAACTGCACGCACAACACTTGAACAAACTGTAAAAATACTACGTAATCAATATGCCTTTATTATTATTATGCATTTACAATGTGAAACAAAGAACAAAATGAAGATTAATTTGCCATGAATTTTATTAATGTAATTCTCACATACTAAATGAACCTAAAAATCATAGGATTTATCAGAGGGCTAAAATATTCCAAACACTTGAGTCCAGGTGGTCAGCTATGTTTGTTAGTTCCACTGAACATCTGCCCCAATTTATCTTGGGGATATATAATAGTTTAAATTATAAAATTATAATAAATGGTATTAAAGAAACTGTGGCAAGCAAGCTAAATGTATCACTCACAACATTATACTAAAAAAATCAACAGGCATAGTTAGCTCAGCAGCTCAGTTCTGTTTCTTCTCTGTAGCTGTTTCTATAAATGATGATTCTTTTAAAGTAAACATAGACTGCAACCATGCTGGCTATAACAGCATCTTTAAATTTTGTTCTAATATTGTCTGCTGACAGAAATAGCACAGATCATGTTTACACCGACTGTACTGGACAATTTTACCAGTAATTTACCTAAGGTCTGTCTACGCTACAGTATTCATGGTTTCTGTCACTGGCTCAGTTGTTATCAGTACATACTAGGCCATAGGTTTGGATGTAATGTATGGTAATTAGCACTTCATTTGGAAGTGAAAAGTGGAAATAGCTCCTGGATTTTCATTTGACCTTATAAATATAAAAAATGATCCTAGAAAAATAAGCAATTTAAAACTGGATTTATTTTTTTCTATGGTTTAAAAGAATATGGGGATTGTTAAGTATGCATAATCCTCTATTGGGAATTTGACACTGCTGTCTAGAAACAACAGGCTGTCATACAAAAAAATCTAGGCATTCCACATTCCACGCTTTCTTTCTTTCTTAAATAGATTGTCATCCAACACAATTCATGGTCAAGATGTTAACAAATCAATGTTGAAATATAAATAAATCAAACCAGAAGTGTAAACAACAAGGATCACTTCCACAACCCCTGTAACCACAAAAACTTCTGCTTCAGAGGCAGTGACAATAAACTACTCCCTTTACCATTCACTTTAATTCAAACATTATTTGGGTTGAGATTAGTTAGGATTTTGGATAAGAAAAAAATGTCCCGGCATTGCTACTTCAGCCTTTAAAACATTTTTGTAGAGGATTTTTTAACATATATGCTTGATTTGTTTCCCTGTCTTCTCACTAGTAGACCATCTTGCTTAGTTTTAAATATATTAATAAACACAGGGAGATGCTGTAGACCCAACACAGCTTCTTCCCTACCACAGTTACCTGTACTGTTCATAGAACCACACAAGATCACAAGCTCGCACGCTAGAGAAAACATATTAGTACACTGGAGAAAATGTATTAAATAGTTGTTTTTTCAGATTTTAGGATTATATTTATGGATTTGATTTTTTTTCAATGTAAAGGGTTTTAAGGATTTAACTTGTAGGGCACTTTTATCATTGAACTGATGATAATATTCACTCCAGTGAGAAAATCTAAAGGAAAACCTTCCTTCCGTCCTCACCTTCACTTTAAGGTTATGTGGGGAAACTATCAATGAAGGAGCCCTAGAACAATGAATCTTCATTCTCTAGTGCTTCAGTTGGGGTCTTCACAATGGCTTCATCTAGGAAGGGTCAGGGCCAGGGGTCTGTGATAACTTGGTCTCTGTGGCTGAAGTGAGTTTTATTCCTGTTAAGTACTCCAACCACTACTATTAACATAATTCATTTGCATGACTGTTAATTATTTTACATTACTGTGGTGCTTAGAAGCTCTTGTCAGGAGCCCATTGTGCCAAATATCATACATGTATTGGAAGAAAAAGATAATCCCTGAGCCAAAGAGTTTAATTTACTGACTACTAAGATTACCTCCAGCAATGGATCAACAGGCAGACGAGAACCTGATGGTGTTTAACACCGAAAAATGCAACGTTCTCCACCTTGGGAGGAAAAACCTGCAGCATCCTTATAGGCTTGGCAGTGCTATGTTGGATAGCACTACAGAAGAAAGAGACTTGGGGGTCATCATTGACCACAAGATGAACATGAGCCTCCAATGCGATGCTGCGGATAATAAAGCAACCAAAACGCTGGATTGCATCCATAGATGCTTCTTGAGCAAATCCTGGGACGTCATTCTCCCCTTGTACTCGGCCTTGGTGAGGCCGCAGCTGGAGTACTGCGTCCAGTTTTGGGCTTCACAATTCAAAAATGATGTGGAGAAGCTTGAGAGAGTCCAGAGAAGAGCCACGCGCATGATCAGAGGTCAGGAAAACAGAACTTACGATGACAGGCTGAGAGACATGGGACTCTTTAACCTGGAAAAGCGTAGGCTCAGGGGTGATCTGATGGCCACCTATAAGTTTATCGGGGTGACCACCAGTATCTAGGGGAACGTTT
This sequence comes from Crocodylus siamensis, assembly GCF_052110815.1. Lineage (NCBI taxonomy): Eukaryota > Metazoa > Chordata > Crocodylia > Crocodylidae > Crocodylus > Crocodylus siamensis. Next base: position 19,609,552 of record NC_143409.1, on the reverse strand, counting down.
GTTCACCAGAGCACCCCAAAGGATGACGAGGTCGAACAGTCATAAACTACTGCAAGACCGTTTCAGGCTGGACATAAGGAAGAATTTCTTTACTGTCCGAGCCCCCAAGGTCTGGAAGAGCCTGCCATTGGAGGTGGTTCAAGCACCTACATTGAACACCTTCAAGAGTAAATTGGATGCTTATCTTGCTGGGATCCTATGACCCCAGCTGACTTCCTGCCCTTTGGGCAAGGGGCTGGACTCGATGATCTCCCGAGGTCCCTTCCAGCCCTGATGTCTATGAAATCTATGAAATCTATGAAACTATTAGGGAGAAAAGTGTTCCAAATACAAGTATTATTAGCCAGCTACAACTTCAAAGCACTATTTTCAAACTGAATTATGACAGAATCCATTCTTCTGAAGAGAGATTGCATCTAATAGAGAAAAATGGATTTAAGTTTCTTAAAAAAGAATAAACCTGGCTAAATTATTCCTCCATAGTTTAAAAAAATACAAAACAAAACAAAAAACAATCTCAGGTTGTAATATCTATTATAGGCAAGCTCTTGCTGAATGGACAGTATAATAGTTGCTACTTTCATGTACATCATCAGATAAGCACTAAGTAACTTAAATGATAAATAACAGGGGTAGGCAATTATTTCAGCTGGAGGGCCACTTAATGAGTTTTGGCGAGTGGTCAAGGGCCACACACACAAGATCTTTCAGAAGATCTCATTTTAATAAATTGTAAAAACAAGTTATATACTCAAAATCAAATATCTTCTATAACATATTTTAACATTATTTTTAAAAACATGCTTATCTTGATTTATGATTTATTTTGAGTAGCATATACAGAGGTAATTGCATAAGAGCTCAAAATAAAATTTTACTCTTTTATATGGAGGGTGTATCTAGGGGGGCGAGTGTGTGGTGGGTGTGGGGAGCTGCTTGTGTGCTAAATCCTAGGAGCTGAATGAAGGTGGAGGGAGGGAGAGATAGAGGGAGAGAAGGGAGGGAGAGGATGCATGCACCAGAGGCGGGGTGTTGGTACAGGTGTGGTTGCCCGCCCCTAAGTATGTTGCTGTCCCCACAGCAATCCACATCGGAGCAAACCTCTCCCACTCTAGGGAGCTAATGCTGTGCTCCCACCTGCACCTGCCCCACACCCACCGACTGCATTGCCCCCAGTCAACATGCACAGCTTCCTGGTGGGGCTGCTCCTGATTCAGCTGCAGCCATCTGGGTGCTGCTCAGCTGCCCCAACCTCCAGCAGCTGCTCCTTCTCCTTCTGCCCCTGCTGTGCTGCTTTGTGGGGACACATACCAAGCAGCAGACGCCCAGCGGGTCAGGGAGAAGCTGCAGCTGGGTGGCTCCTATTCCAGTATGCCCGGTTCCAGCTCCAGTTCCAGCTCATGGCCACTTTCCACCCACTTGGATACCTGCAGGTGGCTGCCCATCATGCTGGGCAACTAAGCGAGTGAGAGGCTGGGACCTAGAGTTGAAGCTGTAGCTTGAGTTCCATGTGCTGAGGCAGGAGCTGCCCAGCTGCAGCTTCTCCCCAGCCTGGCTGGCCATGTGGTACCTGACATGCATCACCACAGGTTCCCTGCATTACCTGGTGCCAGAACAGTGCAACAGCAGTGCAGCAGAGGCAGGATAAGGAGGAGCCACTGGAGGCAGGAGGAGCCAAGCAGTACCCAGTCAGGTGCAGCCACACTGGGAGCAGCTGGAAAGCTGTGTATGCTGGCTGGGGCTAGCATGATGTAGTAGGTGGTCATGGGGCAGGTGCAAGTGGGACCGCAGTGCGGGCTGTCCTGGGTGGAAGCAGGCAGGGCTTTGCCCTATGTGGAGTGCTGTGAGGGCAGCCGCAGGTTGAATACAATCAATTGGTGGGCACCCGCCTGGGCCAGATTCAGTCAGTTGGTGGGCTGGATCTGGCCTTTAGGCCATATTTTGCCCACCCCGATAGAGAAAATACCTTGCACATTAAAAAGTAAAAGGCTGAGAATAAAATGTAATAAACTCCCCTCTGTTCTCAATGATTTAAAATGGATCATTGGCACTACATACTTTATTTTTCCTAGTAAATAACTTTCCAACTTTTCTTCTACAAGGCACCTCCAGCTGTCTTCACATAACTTGGCCTGGAGACTTTTTGTTTACATTAGTAAACCGTGATCAGTCAGTAGAAGTTTGTGCTGTATTTGGTATATCTTGCTGACACTTAGTAACATATTTAATATAAAAATAGTCGGGGGGGAGGGGAATTATGTTAAATTATATTCTAAGCATAAACCTGCCTACTCTAGTTTAGCCAACAAGCTAGTCATTCCAAGGGGAAAAAAATCAGAAAACCGAACAAGCGAGAAGTGTTTGTGTTTCAGTACATCAGAAAAAAATTAAAAGACTCTCAAAATCTAAAATTACCACCAGATTATTCTTTTGCCTATCACTCAGTTTACTTATATTTTTAAAATCTTCGAAGTATGGAATACTGTATGCAGACATTTTAGAACAGGAAATACATTTGTTCTTGTCTTGTTATCGATGTCCTAATTATGATTTCAAACATACTATTCCAAAGCAGTCTGTTCATCCAGTCAATAAAAAATACCACACACCTATTTCACTAGGTGAGACAACACAGTTACAATTACAACAAACAGCATGAAAGAAGTGGAAGGAGGGCATGATGAGGTATATGATGGAAGTTCTCTCTCTTCCACAGGTCCTTTCCTCCCATTAGCCAGGCAGAACATGGCTCTCAATTGGCCCGATTAAAACATCTGACCATGTGTTTTCTGCCTTTTGCTCACTATTGCCCCATTGTTCAGCCTTTATATTACCCAAAATATTAGTCAGGTCATTATGAATGAGACACACTAAATACGGACATTTAAAAACCTTCTGACAGAAAGCCCTCTGGGTGCCTAAAAATGTTTAGGGGAGGTGCTCTAACTCATGGCATTTTACACAAAGTGGCATGAGTTAGAGCCCCCTTTCCCCCCACAACAGACATTCACCTGTTGGGCTGGGGGAGCTCAAGCCTGTCTGCACCAGCCCTGGCCATCAGGCAGGGGTGCTCCAGCAGCCTCCAAGGAGGCTGCCAAAGTGCACCTCTCCCTAGCCCCACCCCTCCTTTTTCAGCTCTGCTGCAGCAAAGCTGAGCCAGCAGCTATGTGCTGCCCCCTGTCAAGAGGCTCAGGAGGGGGGTGGGAGAGGAGGAGATCCCTTCCCCCACCCCCAGCCTGAGCCTCTTGCCAGCAGCAACATGCAGCTGTCAGCTCACAGCAGCTGACTGAGCTTTGCCATAGCCAGAGCTTAGCAGGGATCATGCGGTGGAAAAGACCCCTTCACTTCACAAATCTGGCCTGTCTCCCCCCAATACCCCAACCAGGGTAGCTGGGAGGGGCCTGCAAGGTGAGGGGGCTCCATGCCACTCTGCAATCCTCTCCAGCTCCAACCATAGCAAAGTCCAGCTGGCAGCTGGGAAAGCAGGGTGGAATGGAGCCACTTGGCCTCATGGGCTAGGCCTGCCTGTCCCTAGTACCCCAGACAGGGTAACTTGGTGGGGGGGGCTGCAAGGCAATGGGGCTCCATCCTATTTTGCCCCTCCCAGCTCCTGCTCTGCAGGTTCTGGCTGCCACTGGCAGGTCACTTGGGCAGAGGGGTGGGCGAATGGAGCCTTCCTGCTGTGCAGATGTGGTCTGGCTCCCACACTGAGCCCCAGGCCAGCCACTGCTGACAGTCACCAGCTGGCAGGGAGGCAGCGGCTGCCAGGAAAAAGACCCCAGACTCCTTTCTCTGTAGCAATCCCTGGCTGGTCTGCAGTACACTGTGGGGCAAGGGCAACTGTGGGAACAAAATCCTCTTTCCCCCACATGTTTGCATAGTTTCATAGCTATTAGGGGCTGGAAGGGACTTTACAGGTCATCGGGTTCAGTCCCCCTGTGCCTGGGTAGGAAAGACTGTTGGGATTGGATGACCCCAGCAAGATGGGCATTAAGACGCTTTTTGAAGATCACCAGGGTGGATGACTGTAACACATCTGGGGGGAGCCTGCTTCAAACCCTTGGCACTCAACTTGTAAAGAAGTTTTTCCTTATGTCTAGTCTGAAGTGATCTTCAATCAGTTTGTGCCCATTATTTCTTGTCCTCCCCGACATCACAACCTGGAGCCTGAGGCTGACCACCCCCACCCAAGCCTGCTTCCAGCCCAGGTCCTCTCTACCCCGGCTCAAAGTTCTGCAGTCCAATGCACACATACAGATGCTGTGCCTGGGATCCATTAACTCTGGCACAAACTATTTATGGCATTGCACTAACAGCATGTGTAGATGCACCCATTAAATAGGAAATATGTAATGTTATTTTCCTTCAGCAATTACATGAACTTTGAGCCTAGGGGGAAAAACTCTCCAACACAAGAGACACAGGATAAAAATACTGCAATTTGTCCATAATTAGAAATAGCAACTATGGAATTTGCCTAAGGCCATAACTTGTTAAATGATGCATTAGTTAAATGATGTTTTCATTGTGAAGAGCACCCAAGCTATTCTGCAAACATTAGATATGTCAAGTATCACACATTTATGGCGAATTCTCAGTTGAGCCCTGCTTCTCCTTAGCTGGACAAAGTGGGAATGCTTCCTTTAGCTTCTGTCCTCAGGTGGATTCTAGGCTGACGCCAGACTTCCCATAGATTAATATATCCTGTCCTGCTTTGGCTGTCAAAGGATCATTTGTCAGCTGCACCCCAATATGACATCTGTAGCAGCAGCTCCCTGGAGGGTAATGTAGAGGCCTGCTATGCCAGCTGCACGCCTGCTGCAGTTTACCTCACACACAGAGAATCCACAGTTGAGATCTGGCCAGTTTGGACTTCTTTGTGCTGCTGGAATGGCACAGAGTGGGCCAAGAATCTGAGTCACAGTATGTAAAGACTTCAGCTTAAAAACCACAAAAGCATACAGTTAGAACCTTGAAACAATGCTGGATCATTTGACTTTTAAGTAGGCCAGAAGTGGATGTAACTCTATATATTTAAAAGCATGAATCTGGAACTATTGCAAATTAGTTTAATACACAATGGATCTTGTCTAACAAATTCTTAATAAATCTTACTATGAAACTCCTAAGTTTATCATTCTGGGAATCATGTTGTAACATATAACATTCATCTATGAATTCCACTAAAGTTCATGCTGTGGCAGCTTTCAGTTACAGCATAAAAGTTGTAAAAAGAGTTTGTGATTTCTTCTATTTAACCATAAGGGTTGTTTGCTCCATTTTCTTTGTCTGTATTTTGCTAGTTCAGTAAGTAAATGACTGTTCAGTGCCAATGTGTAACTTCTTTTTCTCAACACTTCAGTCATGTAGATTGCCTTATGCAATATTTGCATTTATAGTGTGACTAAATAAATTCTATCTTCAATCTTCAGCCAAATGTGTGTGTAATTTACCAAAGAGTATGCGTGCATTTTAATTTTTAGTATAGTCCTTTAAGAAGTAACTAACAGACTATCTAAATAAAATCACATTTCTACTAGATAGAGTTTCCTCTAAGATTTGAAAGTAGGGGTCGAGAGAACCAACTATTATTTTAATTTTAAATGCATAATTTAAAGGTGAAAAAATTCAGAAAAAAAAGTTTTAATTAACTTTAGTCTGACTTTGGATTAAAGTTAAAAAAAAGTGTCTGGAATGGAGACTATCAAAAGAGGGAACTGGGGGTTCAAAAATATGGCCCTGAATCCTTTACGGATAACCTCAGGATACCAACGGGCTGATCCAGATCCCAAAAGAGGTGCATGATCTTTCTCCATCTAATCCTAACAAATTCTCATCAACTTCATTGAAAACAAAGTCTAGCTTCTATGGCTAGGAAAAGGTATGGCATTTGTCCTGTGACCAGCTGCATCTGAGTTTGTCCCAGAACAGAAAAGTCCTGAGATTGACACTTATACACATCACCCTTCCAATCAGGGCTTAGTGAGCAGCTGAATGCACTGCCTCTTTTCTTCCACTGAGTAAATGATGCAATCCTGGGACAACCATTAAAACACATTTTTGGATATTCTGGGACAACTGTTACAATTTCCTATCCTGTGTACCTTTTTAGTGTGTGTCGTGGGACAACAACAGACATGCACATCCAAATGACTGGGATCACATTTGTCCCAGATGAAAATAGTTTCTCCTGGAACAAATGAGATGCCTGTTTGTAGCCTATGTGCAAAGTAAAAGGGAATATAAGTTATATTTTTTTAAAGTTAGTGTCCTGAAACAATTTAAAAATATGAGAAAAATTACATAAAAACAAACAGTACCCTTGTGTCACCTGTCATTCAAGTATACAGTATATCACCCACCATTTAAGTGTCACCTGCCATTTAAGAAATAAACAATTAAGATAAACAGCTCTTGTATTGTCCAGTGTGTTCCATGGTGTTTCCCCTCTAATTTGTTTAACTAGGTGCGCTGAGGATGGTACAATATGGCATAGTAGTATTCTAATAGTTAAAATAATTCTTTTTTAGAAAATAACTAGTGTGTGCGCCAATCCCCATACCAATTAAACAAACTATCGGTTAGGTGAAGAGCTTATACATAATTTATTTTCTATTGGTATTGTTTACTTTTACTATTTCTCTTCAAGCCCACATTAAATAGGATCAATTAATTATTTATGGAACTATATAATGCACTATATCCACACAATGCCACCTCTTGTGCTAACACATACCTATTTTAGACTGACCATGTTTATCTTGTCTACTTACAGCACCACATATTTTTATCATGCCTATCACCATTTTCTCTTAAAAGCAATGGTACACAGTATTTAATTTAATTCTGTTTCTGGCATGTATAATCTGCAATCAGATTTGCTTTGACCTTTCTTCCTCAGCAGCAAATATTGCAAGGTACAAATTTTAAATCTTTTTAGCTATTTTTGATGCTGCTCAAAAATCTAAATTGTACAGTCACAGAGAGTGCACTCTATTTATTCCACCAAGGTATGCTAAAGTAGTATCTAATTTTAGATAACCCAGGAAAAAATCCAGAAGTGCAACATCCTCTCATTCAAAATACATTCCAAGATTTTAAAGCAAGTCTTTATATTCAATTTGGCCTACTGATACAACTACAGTGAGTTGTAATACTCTAAATAGTTTTATATATACGATGAGAGTATTACTAGATCAGATATAGGTATAGCTATAGATATAATAATGGAATATTACACAGCTGTGGAAGGGTTAAGTTACTGACCAATGGAAAAATTATCTAAATTTAATTCTAATTCATCAAGAAAAATTTGCTAACAAGTTGAAAGACTCATGCTAAGATAATCTGAAAATGCTGAAAGAAAGATACCCCAACAGCCAAACCCCAATCGCCATGAAGTCAAAGGGAGCTGTCACTGATTTCCCTGGAACAAGTATTGCACCTATGGTGTTACTAGTGAAAACTCAGATATTCCAAATTAATTTTTCCTCTTCTAAAGCATATTGCCATAATATGTCTTTGGGCTCATTCTTAAACTAGGATTACTTCTCTGTATCTTACCCATGTTTCCAAGAGTAATGTTGTAGTAAAAACACCTAGCTTGGTGAATTCTTAACTAAGAATGCAAGAGGCAAGGATTTTTTGGGTGGTGGCTTCTTTTATTGGACCAACTGTATACCTGAGAGAGGGCCTTTGGACAAGCTTTCAAGCAAAGTATACTTCTTCAGGTCTGGGAAATAAGCAGACACAGCCTGAGCTAAATCCTTTTATTTCCCAGACCTAGGAAGGATATGTTGTGCTCAAACGCTTGTCTAAGGTCTCTCCCAAATATATAGTTGGTCCAGCAAAAAATACCACCCAAAAAAATCCTTGCGTTATGTATTTCCTAGAGTAGACCATCATAGCCCCAACCCTACTCCAACATGATCAGAACTAAGGAATGGCTATTCTTTAGGAGGGCTGACTTCAACAAGCTAAGGAGGATCGTTGGGGAAGCGCTGAGGACCCAGAGGGGAAGGGAATCAGATGTCGAAGGGGAGTGGTTGCTCCTTAAGGAGATGATCCTCCATGCCCAAAGGGAGGTAATCCCAACAAGGGTCAAAGGGAGCAGGAGGGCACATAAACCCCCATGGCTCACTAAGAGCATCCGGGAATGTCTCCTTGCTAAAAGGGAGGCATACACCCAATGGAGAGATGGGGTCATCACCAAGAAGGACTATGTTACAGTCGCCCGAGGATGTAGGGGGGCAGTCAGGAGGGCCAAGGCAGAGATGGAGATAGGACTAGCTTCCCGGACTGGGGACAATAAGAAGTCCTTCTTCAAATACATAGGGGGTAAAAAGAGGGTCCCGGGTAATGTGGGGCCCCTGCAGGACACGATGGGCAACTTAGTCATCACGCCAGATGACAAAGCTAACATATTTAATGATTTCTTTGCCTCTGTCTTCCTAAGTAGGGACCAGTTCAGCCACCTCCCTGCTGGGCCCCCCTCGGGCCCCGGGAGAGACACGCCTGGGCCAGGGGTTAGCGAGGAGTTAGTTAGGGTACTTCTGGAGAGGCTGGACGTGTTCAAGTCCGCTGGTCCGGACGATCTTCACCCTAGGGTTCTACAGGAACTGGCCGAGGTCATTGCGGGACCCCTGGCGCGGCTCTATGAGCACTCGTGGTGCTTTGGTGAGGTGCCGGAGGACTGGAAGAGGGCCAATGTGGTCCCTATCTTCAAAAAGGGAAAAAAAGAGGACCCGGGAAATTACAGGCCAGTTAGTCTTACCTCAATCCTGGGTAAGCTCTTTGAAAAAATTATCCTGGCACACATCCAGGAGGGCCTTGCGGGGGAATGCATGCTCAGGGGCAACCAACATGGGTTCATCAGTGGCAGGTCTTGTCAGACCAACCTGGTGGCCTTTTACGATCAGGTCACCAAATCATTAGAAGCAGGGGTTGCTGTGGATGTAGTCTTTCTGGACTTCCGGAAGGCTTTCGACACTCTCTCTCACCCTGTCCTCATCAAAAAGCTGGGAGACTGTGGTGTCGATGCCCACACGGTCAAATGGGTCGCCAACTGGTTAGAGGGCCGCACCCAGAGGGTGGTAGTGGATGGGTTCTTCTCGCCTTGGAAGGACGTGGGCAGTGGGGTTCCACAGGGCTCGGTCCTCGGGCCCGCACTGTTCAACATCTTCATCAGTGACTTGGATGAGGGGGTAGAAAGCACCCTGTTCAAGTTTGCTGATGACACTAAGATGTGGGGGGATGTGGGTGCACTAGAAGGGTGCAATAGGCTACAAGCTGACCTTGACAGGTTGCAACGGTGGGCGGATGAGAATAGGATGGGGTTTAACACTGATAAGTGCAAGGTGTTGCACATGGGGAGGAAGAACCGGCACCACACTTACAGGTTGGGGAACTCCCCTCTTGCCAGCACGGAGACGGAAAAGGATCTTGGAGTCGTCATTGACTCCACGATGAACATGGGCCGGCAGTGTGGGGAGGCAGTCAAGAAGGCCAACCGTACCCTGTCATGCATCCACAGATGCATCTCGAGCAGGTACAGGGAGGTGATCCTCCCCCTCTATGCGGCACTGGTCAGGCCGCAGCTGGAGTGCTGCGTCCAGTTCTGGGCGCCACACTTCAAGAGGGACGTGGACGATATGGAAAGAGTCCAGAGGAGGGCCACTCGTATGATCAGGGGTCAGCAGGGCAGGCCTTATGAGGAGAGGCTACGGGACCTGAACCTGTTTAGCCTCCACAAGAGAAGGTTAAGGGGGGACCTTGTGGCCTGCTACAAACTGGTCAGGGGGGATCAGCGGGTATTGGGGGAGTCCCTGTTCCCCCGTGCGCTGCCAGGAGTGACCAGGAATAACGGTCACAAGCTGGCGGAGGGTAAGTTTAGATTAGATATTAGGAGCCGCTACTTCACAGTCAGGGTGGCTAGGGCCTGGAACCGGCTTCCAGGGGAAGTGGTGCAGGCTCCTAGCCTGGGGATTTTTAAAAGGAAGTTAGATGAGCACCTTGCCGGGGTCATCTGACCCCGGTGCTCTTTCCTGCCAAGGCAGGGGGTCGGACTAGATGATCTACCTAGGTCCCTTCCGACTCTAGCTACTATGATACTATGATACTATGATACTATGATACATATACATATTTAGAAAGCCAATGCCTGCATCACCCAAGCTATGCTAGGAGCGGATGCCTGTTGGACTGATCACCGACTCATCTGATCACTTATGTCACTCAAATTGGCTCAAGAACAATGGCTGCAGAAGAAACAATGATGACAGAAGATCAATGCTGAAGGACTGACTCAAAGACCCAACAAGCAAGACCTCTTCCACCAGTGCCTCAATGAAAACTGGTGAATTCCAATCAACAACAATGGGAGAATGTCAGCAGTATGTGGGATGACTTCAAAGCCACTGTCATCAGCACCTGTGAGAGACATTTGGATTCTCTACCAGGAAACATCAAGACTGGTTTGATAAGAATAACTGGGAGATTCAAGAGCTGATCTAATTGATCAAAGTTCCTTTGTGCTTGGCAAAATGACACCAAACTCCAGGCAAAAGAAATTGAACCTCCAACAAGCCAAGGAAGAGGTCCAAAGGCCTCATGAGAACAAATGGTGGAAATGCAAGGCTAATGAGATTCAATGTCTGGCTGATATCCATGATTTGCATGGCTGCTTCAGTGCCACCAAAACCATCTACAGTCCAAGCATTTAGGAACCAACCCCCTTGAGACCTTAGGAACCAACCCCCTTGAGACCTAAGGAAGGAAGAAACCTGATCAAGGAAAGGCAAGCCATCAATGCTCATTGGAAGGAGCATTTTGAAGACCTTTTCAATCAATACTCTGCTGCTAATGAAAGTGTTCTCCATTCCATCCTGCAACACCCAGTCAGAGATGGTCTTAGAATCCCTCCAACACTTGATGAAGTGAGGAAAGCCCTCAAGCAGATGGAGAACAATAAAGAACCTGGAGTGGATGGAATCCCTGCTGAAATCTTAAAACAGAGAGGTGAACAGCTCATATCACAGCTTCATGCCCTCATCTTAAGGATCTGGAATGATGAGGAAATCCCAGATGATTTCAGGGATGCCATGATTGTGACAATCTTCAAGAAAGGAGACAAGTCTGACTGTGGAAACTACAGTGCGATCACCTTGCTGTCCACCACAGAAAAGATCATTGCAATAACCCTCCTGAACCATCTCTTTCTACCTGCTGAAGATTTCCTCCTGGAATCTCAGTGTGGGTTTAGGGCATCAAGAGGCACAACTACCACGATCTTCATAACTCACCAACTGCCCGAGAAATTTCGGGAACAACATAAGCCTCTCTACATGGCCTTCTTTGACCTCATCAAAGCTTTCGACCCTGTCAGTCAAGAAGTGTTGTGGAGGATCCCCCTGAACTATGTATGACCATTGAAATTTGTCACCATTCTCAGCCTACTCCATGATGGTATACAAAGGTGGTTCTCAGTAATGGATCTATCACAGATCCCTTTGAGGTTAAAACAGGAGTTAAGCAAGGCTGCATCATCACTCCAAGACTCAATATTCTATGCCAAAATGTTACATCTGACCACCAACAAGCTTCTAGCCAGCGTGGAGCTAAAATACTGAATGGATGGTAAGCTGAGCCAAAACCAAGACCACCCCAACCGCAATCACTGAGATGCCATATGCCAATGATGCTGTAGTATGTGCTCACTTGGAAACAGACCTTCAGGCAAGTGTCAATGTCTTTTCTGAGGCATGCAAGAAAATGGGACTGACGCTTAACATTCAGAAGACTAAGGTCATCCACTGACAAGCTCCTAATTTAAAGTTACTGCAGTCTAAAATTTGAGTTTATGCTTGTATGATTAATACAGTCTTAGTCAAGAAAAAAAAGTAATGCCCCCAAAATGCACTTGCTTGCTTATACACTACCTAGTAGAGATGATTAAAACCTTATGACATCAATAGATGGTAAGAGAGAGAGATGAATTAAGTCAATTCTGACAGAGGAATGTTTTTAAAAAACTTTTCTGAAAAATATCACCAGAATTCAGCCTCTGTCTCAAAGCTAGATGTGAGATATGAGAGAGTTGGATGCCTTTATGATTTTTCCAATTCACTACACTGTAGACTACCAAAAAAAGGTTTTGGATTTCTCTGAGTGATGGTCACTTTCAAAACATCCTCTTCCAAATAATCTCTTCTTGAGTGACTGTGAATATGTAGAGTAGAGGAAATGGGCAAAAATTAGCTTTGAGGCAAGCAGGTAGGAATTCATTCACTCTGGTGCAGATATGTATGCTTATAATGAAGGTGGACCCAATGAATGTGTGAGTGAGGAAAGTTTGTACAAGACACTACAGGCTTTTTACGGAAACTTAAAAACATAAACCAGCTTCCCAGCAACACCCTCCTAGCCACCATGGACGTTACCAGCCTATACACCAACATCACACACCAGGATGGCATCCAAGCCTGCCTTACATATCTACAGGAACAAGATTACAACTCGGAGTACAGACCCAAAGATATTACTGACCTTGTACACTTCATTCTCACACACAACAATTTCACTTTTAATAATCAACACTTCCTCCAAACGATGGGAACAGCTGTGGGCACCAAAATGGCCCCACAGTATGCCAACCTTTTTATAAGCCACCTGGAAGAAGACTTCCTCAAGAACTGCACCATCAAACCCTTGTTATACTTAAGATATATCGACAACATATTCATCAGTTGGACTGAAAACCTGCAATCTCTGATTGAGTTCCATCAGAAATTCAACAATCACCATCCCTCCATTCAACTTTCTCTAGAATACTCCACCACCAACATCTCCTTTTTAGACACTATGATCAATATCCAGAATGATAAAAAACATACAACACGTTATACAATTAACCCATAGACCAACATACATATCTGCACAGAACCAGCAATCACCCTAAACACACCAAAAAGCTGTGATATACAGCCAAGCCCTCAGATACCACCGAATTTGCACTGAGGAGAACACCCAGGATTGCCACCTCACCAATCTTAAAAAGTCTTTCACCCAACAAGGACACTCCTCCAGAGAGATAGATCGCACGTTTGAAAGAGCCACCCGGATACCTCGTGAAGAACTGCTGCAGTACAAAAGAAAAGCCCCCACAAATCGCACACCGTTGGTTATGACATATCATCCTTCCCTTGAACCTGTACAGAAAATCTTCAAACAACTGCAACCCATACTAGAAAGAGACCCTACTCTTAAAAAGATCTTTCCAGAGCCACCCATCCTAGCCTTCAAACAAGCACTGAACCTCACTAACCACATCACCAGAAGCAAACTTCCTCAAGTCTAGAACACACCAAAAGGATCCAGACCATGCCATGACAAGAAATGCAAAACCTGCCAACACATCTCCACAACCCCCACAATTACTACACCCCACAACAGAGCCATCAGCATTCCCAAATCTTACACCTGCACCTCCAGAAATGTAATATATCTCATCCAATGGACCAAATGCCCCGATGGAAAATACGTAGGAGAGACCAAACAACAACTGCGCACCAGAATGAATGCACACTGGAAATCTATCAAAGACAGGAATACCTAATTACCTGCGGGGGCACATTTCTCACAAGAAAACCACTCTCTCCAATCTCTCAGTCCTGATCGTCAAAGAAAACTTACAAAACACTTCCCAGAGACAAGCCTGTGAACTCCACTTTATCAACCTCCTGAATACTAAAAATCATGGACTAATTATTGACATTGGATTTATGACACATTATAACCTGACATCTGACTCCCTAGGTGTCTCTCCACTATTCATCTCCCTTCTCTCTCTTCTCTCCCGCCAGTGAGTCTCTCACCCATTGACTCCTCAATCTACGTTTTCACTGACTACCTGTCTTGTATGCACACCAGCCCAGCCTCTGGCTTCTTTACTTTTCATTCCATCCAGGAAGAGCACACACCAACCGCTGAAACTTCCTTAGCCTGACAAAGGGTTTTTGAACTTGAAAGCTTGCTTAATAATTGTTTTCCAACCATTTAAGTTGGTCTGATAAAAGATATCAGATTCACGCAAAGAACCTTGTCTGAGTGAGGAAAAGCCTTAATGGCAATGAATAAGTGTCTGAATATTTAATATGCATGGCAGAGATTGATATAAATCAGAAGAGTCTGAGATTCATTTGGTTCAGGTAACAAACAATTAACATTCTGTACTGAAGTTTGCTAATATTCATTATGCTCTTCTTTGGAATTTGGCCACCTTTCTTGCAAAATGTCTAGCATTTCTTGGCTTAGTCCTATTGAAAATACAACTGGGATGGCAGTTCTTGTGGTAGTCCTATATTTCCAACCCCAGGCAAAACAAGGAAAGTGTCTTAATTAAAATACTGACCTTTAAAATATATTACCTTAAGATTTAGCTTAGAGTTCATTATAATTTTATTGAAAGTCATTCACTTACCCTCGAGATACAAGTAAAAGGTTGAATACACTGCAATAGTACTGCATGGAGATTTAGAACTGGGCCAAGACACTGGTTGGCAACAACACCAATATTGCCAACCCCAACATGTCAAAAATCATGAGACAACCTCTTAAAAATCAAGAGATTTGTCATACAAATCAAGAGATGCTATTTTTGAAGCATGTGTGTGTAGGGGTTATTTGTGAAGGTGTGGGGGAGCTGTGGGTGTGGGAGGGGGTTTGAAGTCCAGGAAGAGGGAGTCCCCACTCACCCTGGCAGGATGTGGGGGTACTGTGGGTCAGGAGTGAGGGTCAGTAGCACAGCTGGGGGGGCCTGTGGCTTGAGAGTGACAGACAGACAGGTAAGTGGGGGGGAAAGGGTGAGGGAAGGGGCAGTGAGAAGGCAGATCAAGGCCCCATGGTGAGGGAGGGAGTGGGGCAGGGGCTGGGATGAATGGGGAACAAGGGCAGGGGCAGGTTTTGTGATGGAGCCAGCTCATCCAGAGGCACAGGGTAGGGAGGCACAGCTCCCTGCAGTGTGTGCACCTCCAGAGGGAGGCATGTGTCCTCTATGAGGCAGAGGCGGACTGCTTGCTGCAGGCTCAGGGCTCTGCACCGTGCCTTGGGAGCTCAGCCATGTGACACCAGTGTGCCTTCTGCCACCAGGTGGGCAGGGGATGTGGCGCAGCCAGCGCGTGGCTCCCAGGGCAAAGGCAGCAGGGCACATCTGCCTGGTGCACAAAATCTGGGGGGCACATCCCCCCCTTGAGGGTGCACACTGCAGTGGGGAACCATGTCCCTGCCCCCCCTGCACCTCTGGAGGAGCCACCTGCAGGGTGCAGAGAGCCCCAGTGCCCCATTCACCTCTGCCCCAGGAGCCACACAGTGGCCACATGGTGCATCCGCTGCACTCTCAGAGGACGGCAGACACACACAGTGTCACACGGCTCCCAGGACAAGGCACCAGCCCACAGCACAGGCAGCCCACCTCTGCCCTGCACATAAATATGGGGGGGACATGCCCCCCCATGCCTCCCCTGGGGGTGTGCATTATGGTGGGAAGCCACACATCCCCATCATGCTCTGTACAACCCGCTGTCACACAACCTGCCCCAGCCCTGGGGCCCCATTCAACCCTCCCCTCACTGTGGGGGCCTTAATCTATCCCCCCCACATCTCCCCTTCTCTTTCCCCCTAGCCTCTTCCACTCCACAGACTTATCAGCTTGGCATTCTCTACATGCACCAGAAGGAAATTCCTGAGATTTGAGGGTTGTATCTGGACATCACGAGTTAGGGTTAATTTGCTTTGGAAATTAGAAGTCTTGCAATTGTTTCGTGAGAGTTGGCATTACTGCAGCACTGAAATTTTACCTCCATGTGCTGTCTTTAAAGATAACACTGATGAATTATCAAGGAAAGTAAAAAACAGAAATAAGATGGAACAGTGAACATAAAAGCCACTTTTTATAAGTCTACATCTAAGATTGACAATCTAATTTTCAACACATGCTGCACTTAGACAAAATCTCCCATTCACTGATTTTTATAGGCTTTTCACCAGTTGTTGCCTTGATTATAGCATGTGTGCCTTCAAAAGGAAAAATTAGAAGTCTCTTTAATTTAGTGGAGAAAGGCATAACAACAGCCAGCAAATGGAAGCTGGATCCTAGCAAACTGAAATGAGAAATAAGGATCAAATTGTTATCATGATAATAAAACATCAGAACAAAGTACCATGGAAAATAGTGACTTCTGTAAGTCCCAGGAAATTTGACAACTCCTAGAGTATGTTATATGGTGTCTCCAGCATATTGCAGCTGAGGCACATCCAAATATCCTCTTCAACCCACTTTTCGTCGCATGGTCCAAGCTCAGAAATGCCGAGGTGAAAGAGAAGTCCCTTCCCAGCTAATTTTAAGACCATATTATTGGGCATGCTTGATGATAGATACTGGCTAACACCCTTGGAGTGGTTCTAGTAACTGCATTTCCAAATTTGTCTCATGTGAGAGAGAACAGATGAGCAGAACACATTCAGAAGCATCCCTGCCAGTATACTTTGGGGATGTGGTGCAGATATACTCTCAATGTCTTCAGATCAAGACTACATGCTCTTTTGAAAAACAAGTTTTAACCAGTCTACGTTACTGAACTCAATACAAGTGTCACTGAATAAAATTCTCTGGTGTGTGTTATTCATGTAATCAGACTAGATGACCTACTGTAAAATTCATACATAAAATCTCAACACCTCACACACTTCTGCCACTAGCATATTATCCAAAGTTCTCAAAGTGCTGAAGAAATACCACTTTTCAATTACATTTAATCTGCCCTGGTACATACAATGAAGAATACAACCCTTCTTGTGAGGACTGGAGATAGGCTCAAGAAATGTTTACATTAAGTAACTTAGTTATTTAGCTGTGGCCTTGTAAAAATTACAGTTCTTGGAGAGAGGACTTTTTATCTCTTTCCCTTGCCATCTGCGAATGTTACTTGCCATGCTATCTTTCTTTTACTTTGCTGACCAAGCTAGTTTTAACATCTGCAAAGGTTCACTCTGAAACAGGCTTTGGGAACTGGTTTAGCCTCACTTCTGCAGCTTAGCGTATATAGGGTTACCATACATTTGGGTTTCCTCAAACATGTCCTCTTTTTGGATTCTCCAATCTCTATCCAGCTGTTTTTTCAAAATCAGAACCGTTTGGGATTTTGCTCTGCTTCACTGGTGGCAGTTGGGGTGTGTGCGCACACATGCACGTGGCTGGCATGCAGCCAGGGAGGGTGGTGGGAGCAGCCTCAGCAGCTGGATGCAGGTAAGTTTATAGGGAGCGGGAGTTGAAAGGCCAGGTTTTGAGGACTGTCAAGGGTGGGAGTGTGTGAGTGTGTGTGGCAGGGTGTCTGGAGGGGATGGCTGTGTGAGGGGGCGGGTTCCTGGCAGCACTGGCAGAAGCTGTCTGGGTGCTGGGGTTGTGGCAGGGCTAGGAGGCAGGGGAAGGCACCTGCCCCCTCCAGTGGGGAAGGGTGTCCAGGGGGGTGGCTTTCAAAGTAGCGGGGAGCTCTGTGGCCAGGCTGTGGGCACTGAGGCTGGTGCCAGTGCTCTCAGGAGTGGGATGGCACAGTATGGGATCCCCAGCTCAAGGCAAGAGTGCCACAGGTGTTCCCTCCTCCTTCCTCCAGCCTGCACCAGGGCCAGACTTGCTCCACTGCCACTTGCACAAACTGGAGTCACTGAGCTCCAGACCGGTTGGGATGGGGGCAGCTGAGGTCTCCTCCAGCAGAGCTGGGGAGAGCAGAGGGGTAAGGAGTAAGGCACTGGCAGGGCTGGGGGTGGGGATTGAGGGGCACTGGGGAGGGGGCTTGGGGGCAGTGGGTTGGGAGTGAGGGATGCTGGCAGTGCCAGGTGGCTGCAGGTCAAGAGTGAGGGTCAGCAGCAGGGATGGAGGGCTACAGGTCAAGATTGAGGGGCACCAGCATGGCCTGGAGGGGTGGGAGACTGTGGGTCAGGAGTGAGGGGCACTGGCAGAGGCATGGGTTTGTGGTTCAGGAGTGAGGGTCAGCAGCAGGAATAGGGACTGTGGGTTAGGACTAGGTGCACCAGTAGGGCCAAGGGTCTGCAGGTTGGGAGTGAGATGTCCCCCTGACATGTGTCCTCTTTTACGGAAATGGAAGTATGGTAACCCTGGCATAAGCCCCTTGAAAATGGCCAAGAGTGACAAGAGGGTAACAAAGATGCATTATTTTAACAGGATTGTAGCTGACTTCATGCAATTCATTTCTTATTATCAAGAGGCAAAACATCAGTCGTTACCTTTAGCTAGTGCTGTCCATAAAGCAGTTATTCAGTCTTGCCCTAACCTAATATTAGTGGCCTTGATAAGCAGGTTATGTTACTTTCCCAGGCTACTGCTTATGAGTTAAATGCAAGCTTATTTATTACTGGTTGTATGCCAGTTTAAGCACATATTACTTATAACTCCAGCTTTTGCTAGGTCTGTAGTCTGCAGTGGTCAGTGTGGCCTGTCAGTCAATAACTGCGTCTACAGCCTACAGCTGGATAGTCAAATCACAAAATCATAGAGAAGTGAGGTTAGAAGGGACATCTAGCCCAACCCTCTACCTGAGGCAGGATCATTCCTATCCAAACTTTATACTCACTTTATAACAAAACCTGCTGTGATCTTAAAGGAACTGAGTTTGTACAAGCAGTTTTATTAATATAAAACATACATACAACTTTGCAAAATTATTCATGTTATTACTATGAATAGTCCATATTTTTTTCTCAAAATTCACCATAAAATCTCAGCTTTAGATGCAATCACATTAGTAATGTATACAGTCTATAATACAGGTACTTTCTTTCTACTTCTAGGACAAAAGTAACTTCCATTGGCTTCAAAGCAAGCTATTAGCATCCTACCGTAAAAAGGAAGAGAGGAACTGAATCCCTTGTATACACCACGAGATTTAAAGGATCTTTCAGGAAAGGCACAGAATTGTATCTGTTACCAAGTGCTAAACACTGGCTGTTGTACCCAGTTAAAACAGCCCCACTAGAATTTTGTCCTCAATGTTGGTGTTTACTGAATAAATGAAAAAAAGAAGCAAGGAAAAAGTGTAAGAATCCCCAACCCAGCTGTTTAATATGTTGTTTAAAAACTAAATAATTCTAGTAGCATAAAGGAAAACTAAAAACCATGGGGGACCTGATCTTTAACTTTGTACACGCTTAAAACTCCAAAAGAAGTCTCTGTTCTCCCTCAACTAAAAGAAAAAAGGAAAGAAAGAAAAAAAGCCAAATGGTGTTAAATGTCCTTTCTTAAAAAGTGGTAGTCTGAGTCTCCAAATAGAGATTTTGATTGTTTTAGAAGTTTCTGAGATAATTAGAGCATACATTTTTAATATCTGTCATCAGAGTTAAATACTGTTCTGACTTTTAAATACAAATAAAGCAATACTTGAATATGTTCTTTGGGGAATACCCTCAAATAATAATAGCAGAAGCAACTATGTCTTCTAAGATGCTTTTCATCTGACTGAGGCTGCTTGTTCCAGGACCTTGGTTGTCATGGGTGACTTCAATTACCTGGACATCTCGTGGGAAGATCACTCAGCAAAATCCGAGCGGTCACAAAGCTTTCTCTCGTGCGTGGATAACCTCTACCTGACTCAAGAAGTCTATGGGCCAACGAGAGGCAAAGCACTGCTCGACCTGGTACTGGCTACAGGGGACGACCTAATCAGTGACCTAGTGATGGATGGGAAGCTGGGTGACAGCGACCACGAGCTGATCACCTTCACCATCCGCCATAAAGCTGGCAAGTCAGTCAGCAACAAGGAAGTCCTTGACTTCAGAAAAGCCGACTTTGACAAGCTCAGGAGGCTTGTCAGTCAGGCCCTTAGGGACCACGACCCCAGGGAGACGGGAGTTCAAGAAGAGTGGTTGCTTCTCAAGGAAGCGATCCTCAATGCACAAACTAAATCTATTCCAACACGGAGGAAAGGCAGCAAGAAGGCACAGCAGCCCTCCTGGCTCTCTAGGGACCTAGCGGACCTCCTGCGGCTAAAAAGGAAAGCCTGCAAAGGATGGAGGACGGGATTCACCTCCAAGGAGGATTATTCTGCGCTGGTCCAGTCCTGCAGGGAGCAAACCAGGAAGGCCAAGGCTGCAACTGAACTCCGACTAGCTTCAAGCATCAAGGACAACAAAAAGTCCTTTTTCAGATATGTGGGGAGCTGGAGGAAAAGCAAGGGCAATGTTGGACCCCTGCTAAACCATATGGGGCAACTGACAACTGACGCCCAGGAAAAAGCCAACCTATTAAATAGGTACTTTGCGTCAGTCTTTCATCAGTCCCATGGGACGCCCATGCCTGCTATGGGACAGGGAGATCTGGGTGATGGGGAACCCCTACCCTCCACATGCTGACCTCGTGAAGGAACACCTTGAGAAGCTGGATAACTTCAAGTCAGCCGGCCCTGACAATCTGCACCCCAGGGTACTTAGGGAGCTGGCGAGCGTCATAGCCAGCCCCTGGCACGGATCTTTGAAAACTCCTGGCACTATGGTGTAGTGCCCGAAGACTGGAAGAAGGCCAATGTGGTGCCGATCTTCAAGAAAGGGAGGAGAGTGGATCTGGCTAACTACAGGCCCATTAGCCTAACTTCTATCCTGGGGAAGATCTTAGAAAAGTTTATTAAGGAGGCCACCCTTGATGGACTGGCCCAGGCTAACATCCTAAGGGATGGCCAGCATGGGTTTGTTGCGGGTAGGTCTTGTTTGACCAATCTCATTTCCTTCTATGACCAGGTGACCTATCAACTGGACGAGGGAGAAGAGATTGATGTCATATATACTGACTTCTAAAAAGCTTTTGATCTGGTATCCCATGATCACCTCTTGGCCAAACTGCCCAGTTGTGGCCTTGGCTCCACCACGATCCGCTGGCTGGGAAACTGGCTCCGTGGTCGGACCCAGAGCATCATAATCGATGGCAGTCACTCATCGTGGTGCCCTGTGACCAGTGGGGTCCCTCAAGGCTCTGTCCTGGGACCCATCCTGTTCAACATCTTCATTAATGATGTGGACATTGGAGTCAGGAGTGGACTGGCCAAGTTTGCCGATGACACCAGACTTTGGGGCAAAGCATCCACGCCAGAAGATAGGCGGGTGATCCAGGCTGACCTGGACAAGCTCAGCAAATGGGCGGACGAGAACCTGATGGTGTTTAACACTGAAAAATGCAAGGTTCTCCACCTTCGGAGGAAAAACCTGCAGCATCCTTATAGGCTTGGCAGTGCTACGTTGGATAGCACTACAGAAGAAAGAGACTTGGGGGTCATCATTGATCACAAGATGAACATGAGCCTCCAATGCGATGCTGCGGCTAGTAAAAGCGACCAAAATGCTGGCGTGCATCCATAGATGCTTCTCGAGCAAATCCCGGGACATCATTCTCCCTTTGTACTCGGCCTTGGTGAGGCCGCAGCTGGAGTACTGCATCCAGTTTTGGGCCCCACAATTCAAAAAGGATGTGGAGAAGCTTGAGAGAGTCCAGAGAAGAGCCACGCGCATGATCAGAGGTCAGGAAAACAGATCTTACGATGACAGGCTGAGAGCCATGGGACTCTTTAGCCTGGAAAAGCGTAGGCTCAGGGGTGATCTGATGGCCACCTATAAGTTTATCGGGGGTGACCACCAGGATCTGGGGAAACGTTTGTTCACCAGAGCGCCCCAAGGGATGACGATGTCGAACGGTCACAAACTTCTGCAAGGCCGTTTCAGGCTGGACATAAGGAAGAATTTCTTTACTGTCCGAGTCCCCAAGGTCTGGAACAGTCTGCCATCGGAGGTGGTTCAAGCACCTACACTGAACACCTTCAAAAGTAAATTGGATGCTTATCTTGCTGGGATCCTATGACCCCAGCTGACTTCCTGCCCTTTGGGCAAGGGGCTGGACTCGATGATCTCCCAAGGTCCCTTCCAGCCCTGATATCTATGAAATCTATGAAATCTCAAAGTGCGGTATAAGAGGACAGTACTATTACATTATGGGTGGAGAAACTGAGGCATAGAGAAGGATGCGAGTTGGTTAAGATCATGCATCAGGTCAGAATCGGAGCTGGGAAGAGGACAATAGGTTTTTATGCTATGATTCAGAAAAGAAAGATCTTGCAACATGCTGAATAATTCTTGTAAGGTGATGTGTAACTTCAGTTGGTTTTTGCATTGGGCCTTGAGGCCAACATTGGAACTTTTGCAATAGTGCATTTTGGGAGGAAATCATTTTCAACAATATTTCAAGTCACAGAACTGTAGTGAAAATGTGAAGTCATATACACTTGAGTGTTACAAACGCATCTAACTTGCAGAATTTGCTATATGGAACAGCCTCATTAATTGCTAAAGACTCAGTTTTGAAACACTTGCATGAGGACAACCATGAACAATGCATGCCCTCGGTGGCTGGGGGCGGGGCACAGCAGCAGCAGGAGTGGTGGGAGTGCAGTGGCGGTAAGCAGGAGAGCTCCCACAGACATCGCTGGCATTGTCAGCAGTGGGCAAGGGGGTGGCAAGTGTCGACCAAGGGTTGGCAACCACCCGCAGCCATCACCAGCAGCGTCAGCCAGTGGGGATCACGGACTGTGATAGTGGCACCACTATCATACCACTGTTCATGTCAGCGATGGGGTGGCAAGCGGTGACTGCCCACAGGCACCACCGACAGTGTTGGTGGCACCTTTTTGTAGGGGGTGCACCGTCACACTCAGGGGGTGCACATGCACGCATGCACACCCCCTATGCATCATCCTTGAGTACAACTTTACTCAGGAATACTCTTACTGATTTCAGTGAGACTACCTGCATATGTATGAGGTTGTTTGTTGGCATAGGTGTGTACAGTAAGTATCAGCCTTAAAAAGATAAGAGCTGATTAAATTTCACCTGGAAAACAATCACAGAGAACACATAAACATAAAACCAGAAAACCAAAATAAATTAAATTAATAAAATAAACAAAGTTGGCTACAGGTCCAATGATAACTGGGATCCTGTAATGTCAACCAGTCCTTGTTAGAGGACCAGGCTATCACCATTGCTCTTGATTATGATGTTTTCTTTGCTGTAGAACTGTAGAAGCAAAGGTAATTAAAAATTACAGTACCTCAAGAAAAACTATTTGTTCCTATTAGTTCAAACCACATACAGTCAACATGTTTGTAGAACTAACAAGTTGTGGCGTTCTAACAGGCCAGGTATATCCTTGCCTACTTCTTGGAAACGGTTAGTGATGTGCACTGAACAAGGCCCAAGTGCTGCAATTTATCTTTTATGTTTCATTAGTATGCTCATTCAGCATACTGTCTCATTCACTGCATACCATCCAGCCTTCATAATACATATGTTCTACAGAAACGATAGTATGTGCTTAATATATCAGAATTACCACCAAGAGAAGAAACTTAGCATTGGACAGTGTATGCTGTGGTTAGACATGCTAGACATTCCTTGTCTGGTACACGTAATACTAAAATCAACAGTTTGAATGTTGTTTATTAATAGTTACATGTTACTATTACAGACTCTAAAACACTGTTTCCAAGAGTTGCACATGAAAAGAGATCATATGTTTGAGCAGATAATTTTCTTTCTATTGCATGAATTAAAAACATAAATGATAGGAGAATGGAGGAACTATTTTGAGAATAGGTTAAAAAAAGAATTACTGATAGGTAGTGTAGCAAAGTAACTAGAAACAATGGTCACAGACTTACAAATATTTAATGGTAGAAATACTGGGGTGTGATTCTGCTTCCACTAAAGCCAATGATGCACCCCTTGACTTCACTGGAGTTATGATTTCATCCTTGTAAAGAAACTTTTAGATTGGTAAAATGGTGAATAATGAAATGAAATTAAGACAAGGAAATATTGGGCTGACTGTAACAAAAATGGTTTGTTAAATAGCTGACCAAGAAGGCAAGAGACATTTGGGCCAGGTACAGCGATTATACTTGTACAGGTGTAAGTGATTGGAAACTGATCTATACTCGTAACAGAAGTTTGGCACACATAGACTGGTTAAAAAACGGTGGAACCCAATCTGAAATTTGCACATACCCCTCTGCCCCCGCCCCTCCCCCCCCCAAATGAATGTATGTTCTGTTTGCTACTAAACTAAACTACACCACTTACAGAAAACCATGCAACTTAGATCGATTCCACCTGGGGCTTTTTGAATGTCTGTACCTAGTCTTGAACAGTAGATTGGTCAAGACAGAAGTAAATTACAATCCTGATTTGTTTGCTGGGAAATGGACTAGATGATCTGACAGTTCTTTTCCATCTCTTATTTCTGTTAGTCTACAATTAAACATCTGTTCTAATTTACATTTTGCAAGTTATGTTAAGATCTGAATGATTTGTCATCAGAAGAACCAGAACAATTTCAGAAACTGTATCACATAATATAAATATATGGCCAGTGACTGTCTCACAGGCAGTAAGAAGCCAGATGTTTTCCATCACCATCCGCTCTTGGGTGGAACAGTAGGGTAGCATTACTTTTTAAGTAGCTACTTGCCTTTTGTGCAATGCAAGGAATTATGTACTGCCTGCTAGTGTTTTCATAGACTTTTGTTAATGTATTTAGATGTCTTGCTTCAGCTGTTTCCATGGCAAGTCACAGTTCTGAATTTGGAAATCTAGCTATTATGTGTTCAGTTAGGTTCTACTTGTCTTGTATTTTACAATCAGGACTTAAGATTCCAAACATGTAATTCTAACAGTAGGTTTTATAGTGTTTATGAAAAAAAAATATATGTTAACCTGTTCAGACAGGCATTTTACGGTCCCGGATTTCAAATTATTTTAAACCTCTTTTGCCAGAGGCTCTGAACAAAATTTGCAACAAATTGCAGCCAGCCATTGTAGTTTGGGGGACAGAGGTTGGAGGGGTTTTTGTTTTTGTTTTGTTTTGGAAAAAAGTCACTTACTAGATCTATTTGGGAAAACAATTTAACGATAAGATTGTGCATTGCTTTGTAGTTAACATGGGTTTAGTAATCTCCAGCTGTGGGAATGTCACTTTGTTCATCTCTGAACTCATTTATGAGGTCTTACAAATTAGAGGGATGTTTTTCCTAATAATGTTTGCCAACAACTTAGTTAAAATAATCTTAGGATAAAAATCCATTAAAGAGTTTCTGGCTCCTGCCATGTCCCCAGTATACTCAAGAAGCAAGCAAGCTGTGCTAAACTTAGCGGGCATGCCAACAGAGACTTTAGCCTGGATTTTTTTCTGCTCCCTGTACTCCAAAATGTATGATCTAGGCAAAACATTCATCTCCCTAAAAATTAGGTCATGTAAACTGACTGTGCCTAGCAGTGTGTAGCAAGGCACTAAGGTGCCTGCTACTGGAAGAGCCAGGACCAGGACCCAGGTGCTGGTTGCTGGGGCAATCAGGGGAAGCAAGTAGCCAACACCTGTGCGGTCACCTGACAGGAAGGGGGCAGGGCCTGGCTCTTACATAAATCAAAGGTGGAGGCCAGGAAGGGGCCCCTGCTGGCGACCAAGGAAGAAGGAGCTCTGCCCTGAGTGAAGGAAAGGAAAAGCCTGAATGTGGGTGCAGCTGGTGATACGGGTGAGAGAGGGAGCACTTGTGGTGTGGCTCAGAGGATGTTGTAGCCATGAGGCCTGAATTTATGATAACGCAGGGGCTTGTGTTTTGTTGTGTTGTTATATCCTCACACAGTCCTCCAGTATAAGGGGATGGAGGAGGCCTCATAGGGGAACCACAACAGTGTGGGAGCCCCAGCCCCCGAGAGTGGGCAGTGAAAAGGCCCAGAGGGGCAGCAGGTAGCAAGAAGGCCCCAGACAGCGAGTGGGCCAGAGAGACAGATGAACGTCCGGTCCATCAGCGAGGCTTGGGGCGTGGTACAGGGCTGGTTGGAGCCATGCATAGCCCATGAGGCAGGGGTGTACCTGTACACTCGTACTGAACACTGGTCCGGCACACCGCAGGAACCGTAGCCAAGAGGATGAAGGGCAGCCTCCCTATGATTTAAATATAAAATCAAAGACATGGTGGGTGAGATTCTGAGGGTGCTTGGAGAGTGCTTGGCACGGTACAGAGAGGGGACCTAGGAGCAGCATGGTGACCCTAGGATGCCATCCTGCTACACAGTGGCTGCTTCCAGCATAATGCACTGCTTCAGACCAACTGCCTCCTAAACTGAAAGCAGCGTGGCTATAGGTGTGTACAGAACTTCAGGCACCCTGTCAGGGAAGTGCTCTAACTATGGTGCTTTACACAAAAGTACCATGAGTTAGAGCGCCGTTGAACCCAACAGTATTTGCCTCGGGGTGGGGGAAGGAAGGAGGCTCGGAGCCTGCTTGCACTGGCCCAGGCCCAGGCCCCCAGGCCACTAGGTGGGGGTGCTCCACTGCTCCTCTCCCCAGGCCCACCCACCCCACCACCAGCTGGCAACTGGCAACAGTAGCTGGGGCTGATGTGGGAGGGACAGAGGAGTTTGGGGGGAGCCAGGCCAGGCATGCATAATGGTGGGGAGGGAGGTGTTCCCTTTCCCCCTGCTTCCCATGCATGAGTGTCTTGACAACAGCAGAGACTGCTATGCCCAGAGCTGGAGTGGGGAGGTGGAACAGAGGTCCCCTCCCTCATGGGCTTGGTCTGGTTACTCCTGTTGGGGTCTTGAGGGAAGAGGGCCTGGGCCCAGCAGGAGCGGGGGCTCCTCCCCCCCCACACCCCAGCTCTGGACACAGCAGCCTCTGCTGTTGTCAAGACACTGATGTGGAGGGGTGGATAAATGGAGTGTGCCCCCCACTGCACATGTCCCCCCCAGCTACCCCTGCTGGGGTCTTCAAGGGAACCAGGCTGGAATTGTGTAGTGAGAGCTCCCCACCCCACAAGTGTCTTGACAGAAGCAGCCTAGTGGCTGCTGTGCCTGAAGCTGGGGTGGAATGGGGAAATGGAGTCCCCCCACCTCACGGGCACAGCCCAGCTCCCTGCTACATCTAGGCAAGTCAACCGCTGTCTTGACACTTGCATGGGGCATGGAGAAAAGGGAGCCCTCCCTGCTGCGCAGGCCCAGCTCAGCTCCTCCCAAGACTACAGTAGGGGTGGCCTGGGGTCATGCATGATGGGGGACTCCCTTCCCCACCTCCTACATGAGCATCTTGACAACAGTAGAGGCTGCCACATCTGGAGCTAGAGCAAGGGGGAAATGGAGCTCCCCTGCCATGTGGGCCTGGCCTAGCCCATCTCCCCTAAAGGCCCCAGCAGTGGTGGCTGGGGGGGTACACACAGCAGGGGCGCTCCCTTTCCCCACCCCACTTGTGAGTGTCTTGGCAGCAGCAGAGGCTGCCAGACCTGGAACTGGGGCAGCAGGGGGAAACAGAACCCGCCCCAACCCACTGTGCAGGCCAGCCTGGCTCCCCCAAGACCTGAACAGGGCTAGCTAGTGGGGGTCACACACTGCTGGGGGGCTCCCTTCTCCCACCCCTAACATGAGTGCCCTGATAGTGCCAGAGGCTGCTACGCCTGGAGCTGGGGAGGGAGGGGTGGAAAACAGAGCCCCCTTGCCAGACCTACCTGGGCTGGTTCTCTCAAAGTCCCCAGAAGGGGTAGCTGGGAGGGTATGCACAACAGTGGGAGGCTCTACCCATGCCCCCTTTATGAGCATCTTGACAGTGGCAAAGGCCATCACACCTGGAGCTGGGATGAAGGGAAGAAACAGAGTCTCCTGCACCACATAAGCCCAGCCCAGCTCCCCCCAGAACCTCAGAAGGGGTATCTGGGGGTGGCACATGTGGCAGGGAAGGCACCCTTCCTCAGCTTCCTGCATGAGTGTGTCTTGACAGCAGCAGAGGCTCCCATGCCAAGAGCTGGAGGGGACAGCTCTTCTGCTGAACAGCCACCCCAGCTACCTCTGCTGCGGTCTTGAGGGGAGCTGGGCTGGGCCTATAAGGTGAGGGGACCCCATTTCTCTCACTCGTTCTGGGCACAACAGCCTCTGCCACTGTCAAGACACTTGGCAGCAGGGGGAAGGAAGCCCTCCCTGCCATGTGGACCCAACCCTCCCCCCACCATGCACGGTAGCTGGGAGGGGACTCCCTTCTCCCACCTCCCTGGCTGCATAGGGAGGAGACAGAAGTTTTCTGCTTCCTCTCTGTGACAGCTGTGGGGGCAGGGCTGGGCTGATGCTTACTTGTGGGAGCACCAGCCCAGCCTTACAAAACTGCATGGGATATGGGAGGAATTGCCTAAAAATAACCCTTGCATGGAACCTGTACACAGGTTTCATAAGGTGCACTGCCTTGGAGTGCCCCTATCTGATACTACATCAGATGATGGTTAAACTTTCATGCGATCAGCCATTTTAAAAGTGCTCTGCAGCTGTGAATGTTTGTTGTGTAATGGCTACAGAGCACTTTAGGGAGCCTCATCACAAAAAATGTAACTTTTGTACACAACGTATGTCTGCACAGTGCAGCACGTGGGGAAATTAGCATGGGCTGAGGTAATGCTGAGGGAACACACCATTTATTCCACCTGAAGTGCTGCATTAACATGGCTACACAGGTTAAGTTTTACAAGACAATTCACTGACAGCAGTGTGGAATATTTGAGAGTAATGCTACTGTGTAAAGCAAATTTCTTATGAATTTATGGTCTTAGTCACATTTGGGTAATACGCCTACTTTGCCAGTTCCAAGAGACAACTGATAGCTAAGGACTGTTTCCCAAGTAAGTCAAGAGAGAGAAGGGACAGGCATATATATCCCACACTGGACCTACAAAAGTTTACTGAATACTAGGCGCCCTGAATATAAAATTACTTCACTGGGAATATTAACCCATACCTAAAAATTGTATGTATTTGTTTTCATACTATATGTGCTGTATTGCCTGTTTCTTTGATATCTGGTGGGATTTTTTTACCCTCATTCCTAGATTCATGTGGGTATAAGAATATCTTATTTTTCATTTAAAAATATAAGGTTTATGCTTCATAGTTGCAGAGAAAAGCTAGAGAACGTAGGATTTTCTAACCACAAAAATGGAAAATAAACCGATTATAAAAAAAAAAAAAAAAAAAAAAAATTAACTACAGGGCTTTCCCAGTGTCTCTCTAATGAATTTTCAATGTTTAGTGTTAGTTGTATACAAATTATGACAAATTACATCTCGAAGAATCTTCTGTAACAAAATACATTATATCAAAATTTGCCTTTTTCCTCCAGTTTACAAAAAAGGTTGTGAAATGAGATAAGTTTAGCGAAATATTTTGACTGTGGATGCTTACACAGCACAATGTAATGTCATGTGAAATACTCATACTAGCCTGAAGTGAGCAAGCTCAGGTACTGGAAGCACTGTTTTGTTTTGTTTTTTTTAAAAAGCACTTTACCAGAAGCAGCAGTGCGTTACTTTGAACTGGCTCCGCAGCATCCGTATAGATCAAGAGCTTCAGCAGTTCTTTTTGGAGCTTTTAGCTAAAGCTGATTCAATCAGATATCGGGTAAAAGTAGCAATAAAGCCCCAATAAAGTGTCTGATCTATACAGATGTTGGAAGAGCCTGGTCCAACTAACATGCGCCTCTTCTGGGTGTGTGCTGGCCTTGGCGTAGGAGCGCATAGAATTTAAAGGAAAGCACCATTCTTTCTTAATGTCTGCAAGCATCCCATGTGTTTAGGTTACATGCCAAGGAAGCAGGAGACTCATGTTGTAGAGGGGTTTGAACCTGTATTTTTTTTTTAAACTTCTAAGCACAGTACTGTTAGATAGTGCCCATACCTGTGTTACATAACACAGGTTAGATAGTGCCCAGACCTCTTGCCAGTGTTACTCTGAAGCTGATCATCCTGGGCTGCTAAGAGAGGGAGATATGTGAGACAAGGAAGAAGGGTGTAAGCTAGATAGAAAGTGGTTCAGTGAGATGGACGCTATCCTAGCTAAAAGGTGGCTTGGATTTTACCTTGTACCCACCGAGGTAGAAACTTTCTCATTACACTGCTCTCCATTAAGGGTGTGTGAAGCAGGCCCTATTAGATTCAGATTCAGATTTGCCTGAATTAGGGACAGTGATTCGATTAGTTGATTTGGCTCTGTCCCTGATTCGATTCAGCAGAATACAAATCTGAAGATTTGATGCTGATTCAGAGAATCAGGGATTCGGACACAGACACAGCTTTATATGTTTTTTCTACATACCTTGAGGTAGCAGGCATGGCTTGTGAACTCTGTGATGCTGGAGTGCATGGAGTGTCCCACAGGAGCAGGGGGGCAGGATGCTTGGCGGTGAACCCGGAAGTGGACTGGAAGTACTTCCGGTCCACTTCCAGGTCTGCCAGGGGGCTTACAGGGCCCCCCTGGTGCCCTCTCCCCCGGTTCAGCGATTGGCCACAAGGGGACCCTAGGTGCTCACCCCCCCAGACCCAGGAGACACCAGTCGTCAAGTCCAGGGGGTGCGGAGGTGTTGGGGGGCCTCTGCAGCTCACTCCCCAGTAGACCCAGAAGTGAACCAGAAGTGCTTCTGGTCCACTTACAGGTCTGCTGCCAAGTGTACTGGGGAACCCCCCTTGCTCCTGTGGGACACTCCATCCGCTCCAGCATCTCAGTACTCATGAACCACCTGCTGCCTAGAGATATGTAGAAAAACCCCAACCACTGGCAAAAATATTCTAAAATTCATGGCACTCAGGTGAAGTACCTGAAGACTGGAAGAAGGCCAATGTGGTACCCATCTTCAAGAAAGGGTGGAAAGTAGATCCCGGGAATTACAAGCCAATCAGCTTGATCTCAATCCCTGGTAAGATTCACAAGAAAATTATCAAGGATCCCCTTCTGAACAAGTTGGACAAGGGAGAAGAGATTGATGTCATATACCTGAACTTTAAAAAAGCCTTTGATCTGGTGTCCCATGACCTCCTCATGACAAAATTGGACAACTGTGGCCTCAGCTACACCAGAGTCCAATAGCTGGGAAACTGGCTCTGAGGTCAGACCCAGAGAGTAGTGCTTGATGGCAGTGAATTGCTATGGTGCTCTGTGACCAGTGGCGTCCCCCAAGGCTCTGTTCTTGGACTGGTTCTCTTTAATATTGACAATGTGGACATTGGTGTCAGAAGTGTACTGGCTAAGGTCGCCAATGACACTAACCTTTAGGGCATAGTGTCCACACCTGAGGACAGGTTAGTGATCCAGGCTGACTTGGATAAGCTTAGTAAGTGGGTGGACACAAACCTGGTGATGTTCAATACCAATAAATGCAAGGTACTCCACCTCGGGGGAAAAACCCACAGCATACTTGTAGGCTCAGCAGTGCTACACTTGCTAGCACCACTGCTGAAAGAGACTTTGGGGTCATGATTGACCACAAGATGAACATGAGCCACCAATGCAATGTCACAGCTGGTAAAGCAAACAAAACCCTGACTTGCATCTATAGATGCTTCTCAAGTAAATCTCAGGATGTCATCCTCCCACTCTACTTGGCCTTGGTGAGGCCGCAGCTGGAGTACTGCACCCAATTCTGGGCTCTGCAATTCAAGAAGGATGTCGAGAGCTTGAGAGAGTCCAGAGGAGAGCCACATGCATGATCAGGGGCAAGAGAATAGGCTTTAGGATGAGAGGCTGAAAGCCATGGGACTCTGTCTGGAAAATTGCAGGCTCAGGGGGGACCTGGGTGGCTGCCTATAAGTACACAAGGAGTGTATGTCAGGATCTGGGAGAACACCAGAGTGCCTCAAGTAAAAACAAGGACCAATGGTTATAAACTCCTACAAGACCATTTTAGGCTGGACATAAGAAAAAATGTCTTTATTGTCTGAGCCCCCAAGACCTGGAATAGACTCCCTCCAGATGTGGTGCAGGCACCTACTGTGGACTTATTCAAGTAACACTTGGATGCTTATCTTACTGGGGTCCTTTGACCCTAGCTGACTTCCTGCCCCTGGGGAAGGGGCTGGACTTGATGATCTTCAAGATCCCTTCCAGCCCTAACATCTATGAAATCTATGAAAGCTGTGTCTACGTCCAAATCAATCTGAGAGTTCCAATTCAATTCAGAGAAATTAAAGGGTCCTCTGATTCAATCTAGATTCATAGATTTGGCCACCAAACTGGACCGAATCTCTGCCAAATTGAACCAGGGACCAAAGCTTCGCACAGCACTATTCTCCATCCATTTTATCCAATGACTAGTAAATACAAGGGTTACTGGATCAGCTTCTAAAGGAACTCTCAGAAGAAACCTGAATAACTGGGAGTGTCATGGTTAGAGCACTATGGTCACAAGGCAGAGAACTGCAGGTTCAAACCTGTTCTGGGTGAGGGGGGCTAGAACATGGACCTCTCTGGCTTACCTACTGTAGCTAAAACATGAGAGACATCTTACTTAGGTACCTTCATACCTGCCTTGCTATTGTATAGCTCAGGTATTCTCAACCCCTGGCCCACAGGCCAAATTCAATCTGCAGAGGTATGGCATACAGCCTGCAGGGCTCCCCATGGGTCAGGAAATTTGGCAGGGGGGAAGGGGTATGGTGGCAATTAGTACTGCCACAGCTCCCTGCTGCCAAATTTCCAAGTCCCACAGGGCTGGATTGGACACAGGCTGGGCACAGGCTGCTGGGATGAATAAGGTAAAGCAGGGGTGTTAAACATAGGGCCCAAAGGCCAGATCCAGCCCATAGACCTTGGACCAGACCTGCACTGTGCACTGGCTCTAGGGCTGGTCCAGATCAGATCATGCTGGAGCCCGAACACAGGGCTAGTCCAGTGGGATGCCACATTCAGAGTGACCCATGCCAGGCTCCTGTGCCACATGCATTGCTATCACACTAGGGTTATGCTGCCTGCGCCACTTCCCATGGCACAGGGCACAAGCTGCATGTGGTGCCTGTTGGACCAGCTGTGTGTGCTGGTTCTGGTGTACACAGACAGCCTGGGGCCCAATCTGGACCGGCCCTAGAGCCCATGCACAGAACTAGTCAGATAAGGTGCTGCATGCAGCGCATGCCCCCTGCTAGCCCCCACACTACCCATAGCACAGGGGGGCCAGCATAGAGAGTCACTAGGGTGACCACCTTTTTTAAAGTGGAAGGCAAGATACATGCCCACTTTCCCTCCCCCAATCCCTTCCCCCACCAGCAGCATGGCTGGACTACAGCCAAGCTGGGCAGGGGGCAAATGTGGGCTGCCCACTGTGGCCTTGGGGCTCCTGCCCTGCCGCATACCAGCCGCATACCCCCTGTCTGCCCAGCAGCACTAGAGGAACAACTCCACGCCACTGTTACCCTGGCTGCTGCAGAGGGTGCATCACTATGGAGGCCTAGGGCCCCAAGAGAAAGGCAGCAGGGTATGGAGCCCTGTGACTGGGACTGGATGATCCCATTCCAGGACTCATGCCCAATTAGGGATGGGTGGTCACCATACGCTGCACGTGCTTCACACCAAACTGGCCCTGCACATTGGTTCTGCTGCAGTCCAATCCGGCCTGCTGACCAGCCCAGAAATTGTCATCCTGTCCATGGGGCCAGGGGAGTTTGACATCCCTGCATTACAGCATCTGATGTCTAAATTGTGAATGCATCACAAATATGCATAATTCTTCATCTGACAAATAGACTCAAACATATAATCAACAATAATGTTTGAGCTGTCCTTCCCCAATTCAGAGGGTACACCACATCACATTAAAAAAAATACCACCAAGAGGCTGTAAAAGGAATGATTCAAGAATTTTGTGATGGCCAGAAACATTCTGTATAACGCATCTTCTATTCTATTCATGTACAGTATAGTAAAGTATCTATTAATGATACTGTCACAGAGTGAATGCTGAAGGAAGTATTTAAAAAGTTAAAAGGAAAATTGGGAAGACCAGGCCTCTTATGCAGAAAGAAGGTATCTGGAATTGTATGGAATGCAGGATCAAACAGCATTGAAAGAGAATCCTGCCGATTAGTGATAGTAAAAACTCCAAGGAGTTATTTCTCAAATCAAATTGCTAAAGACAAATCCCAAGAGAAATATTGTCCTTCTAAAGCCTCCATTTTGTTTCCAGTAAGTCAAAATGGATATATAGACTTTTCTTTTCCTGCATCTTTGAACACACTCTTGTAATAAATGAAAAATAAAAAATTCCTCATGACTGACTATTATTGAAGAAAATGAAGACTTGTTTTAAAGAAGCTTTTACTCTTAAGATGTCCACAGATAGCAAAGTCCAAACATTCAACTTAAAAAAAAAACAAAAAACTATGGAATTGGTTAAGATAAAAGTTAGTACAAATTAAAGGGACTGTTTATTCTAATCAATACAACAGTGTAGAAAGCTGGGTTTTCCTTTTTATAGCCCTGCAGACTGTATTTGTTGTACAAGTTTGTCTGTAAACTTTTAGATTAGTTTGCTTCCTGTTTGGTAATACTTATCTTTTGTAAACTGTACTTCTGAATTTGGTCGGCCTTCTTTTTCTATTTTAAAGCTAGTTAGTAAGGTTATTAATGCTATAATTAATACAAAAGAGCACTGTCACACTGAGTAGAAGACTTGGGATTTATGGAAGAGTATTAATCCTGAAAAACAATATCTCTTATTATAACCATATGTTTAGCTCAGGGGCAATGTTTTATTGGAGTGAAATGCAGTTTCCAAAAAAATAAATTACTAAGGGCTGCCTAAGAGGTTGAGCAAGAAAATATTTGTGTGAAGGGTAAAACAGAGACAAGTGAAAGGAAAGGATTTCTAATGAGTTTAATGAGAAATTCAGTCATTGAAATACTCTGCTGTGGCACAAACATTTTTAGTGGATGAGACCATAAATTCCTATTCACAAACCAGATCTTTGTACTGTAGTGTAACACGGAGTTTTTTTGATTTACTTAAATCATAAAAAACCAAGCCACTTAGTCTTTCCAGTATTTACCTCAATCTGATCCACAAATACTAAGGCCAGACATACATTCTAAACATGCATTCATTTTTAGGCAATACAGGAAACTTGGAAAGAGAATTTAAATGATTGCTAGCTATGCTATTTACTCTCTGTGTGTCCTTGAGGATATTACTAATCCACTATGCCTCAGTTTCCACATGTGGAAATGGGTACAACAAGACTTATTTTGGGCACATGCGAAAGTACTTATACAGCATTAGGACATATGCACAAAATAAATTAGCTAAAGGTCAAAAACCGCAAAACCAAAACCACAAATTAAAACAAACAGAGTCACCAGAATTAATAAAATGTCAGGTCACACTTACACACAATGGATTCCTGTCCAAAAATACAAATAATTGCTTCCTTACATTATCTTCATAAAAAAGGAAACATTCACTTTACAAGAGTGTTCTGTCTGCCTCATTTAATAAACCCTCCCTATTACACTAAGACCAATTTTGTGGTATAATAAGCAAATGTTTTTCACAGGAAATTCTTGCAATACTTTAATGCAAAATTCAGTCATCATCTTAGAACAAAATAAATAATTATGACATCAAGAACAGGGACAACTGAGGCTACCGACAAGCATTTACAGAAATTCTTCGCACTAGAAAAATAGTTCAGGAGTTGGAGCGTATTGTGCTCTAGCCTCTAACTAGAGAGCTACACAGGCGGGTTTGCCAACCAGCAGGCAATAGAGGGTTGCCCCTTGGGTCACCCCTGCCCTTAGAGGAGCCTACTGATTGACAGCTTGCTTTCTCCTCTGCCTGAGAAGGGGGCAAGTTGTCAATAGGCTGAAAAGCAGCAGCTGCCATGGACAGCCCCTCCTCATACTATAGAGCAGAAAGGGGCAAAGAGAACTGCTTGGCTTTTCTACTAGCACAAATGTAAGGTCTGAATTTCCAGCTCGGAAACTTTACCTTTTCTCTGTAACCCAAGCAGCATCTTCTGAAGATGAGAACTGTACTTTGTCAGGAGGGTTCCTCAAGGGATAAGGCTGAATATTTATAAATACACATTATCATGCCACTCACAAAGGAATACCTGAGCTGGCCTTAAATTACTTAGTTTGGGACTGTGACACTAGCTGTAGCATGAAAAGTTCTAGGCACTTTCAGCTTCACAAAGGGAGTGATAACAAGAATTCAACAGGTGGGACTGAGAACCAGGAAAAATAGATTTTAGCACAATGATTCTCAACTAGCGTGCTGCAGTGCCTGGCTCCTGTGTGAGGATGTAAATGCTCACTCCTCCACCTGCCACATGCCCTGTACCTACCCAAGCATCCCATGGACAAGCACTGCCCCCATCTGCTTCTCAGCAGCCTTCTGCTCCTGCCCCAAGCCATCCAGCATCCCCTGTGCCAACTGCCCCTGACTGCCCCATTTTCATCCTGGCTTGCTGTTCCTGCCCCCTACTCCTGGAGCTAGTGGAAGAGGCCAAAAGTGTAGATTGCTTTGGTTGCTGGATGGAAGTCCCAAGGGAAGCCGCCACAAGAGTTTAGGCTGTACATGTCCCCTCAGGTCAGACCAAAGGTGGGCAGGAGCCAGACAGCAAGAAGAGTGGGGCACAGCAGGGCCCCATCTATGCTGCCCTCACCTGGTACAAGCCACTGCACTTCCAGTAGTCACTGCCACCCCATTCTGACTCCTGCAAAGACAGCTGCCTCCTTCAGGGATGTAATGAGCCATTCCCAAGCTTCCCAATCTGTTCTGCTGAATAGCCCCTGCCAGCACCACGCCTTCTGCTCTCAGGGGTGCCCTGCCTACTGCTGCCCATCCTGCCAACTTTTGAGATCTCTTTATGCATGCTGCAGGCTACAAGAAGGTAAGCACTGTCAAAAATAAAGTTGATTTTGAAATGGAATGCTCTTCAAATTAGAAAAGTTACAGAGGGTGCCATGAATCTAAGAAGGTTCAGAACCACTGCATGAACAGTGTGAATAAAGCTGTTGCCTTTGAGCAAGTATTAAATGGGTACTTTGTGTTGGTCTTTCATCAGTTCCCTGGGACGCCCATGCCCACCACGGGACAGGGAGGTCCGGGTGAGGGAGATCACCTGCCATCCATTAATGCTGACCTCATGAAGGAGCACCTTGAGAAGCTGGATACCTTCAAGTCAGCCGGTCCTGACAACCTACACCCCAGGGTACTCAAGGAGCTGGCTAGCATCATAGCCCAGCCTCTGGCACAGATCTTTGAAAACTCCTGGTGCAATGGTGTAGTGCCCGAAGACTGGAAGAAGGCCAATGTGGTACCTATCTTCAAGAAAGGGAGGAAAGTGGATCCGACTAACTATAGGCCCATCAGCCTGACTTCTATCCCGAGGAAGATCTTAGAAAAGTTTATTAAAGAGGCCATCCTTAATGGACTGGCCAATGCCAACATCCTGAGGGATAGCCAGCACGGGTTTGTTGCGCGTAGGTCTTACTTGACCAATCTAATTTCCTTCTATGGCCAGGTGACCTATCACCTGGACAAGGGAGAAGAGATTGATGTCACAGATCTTGACTTCAAAAAAGCCTTCTATCTGGTATCCTGTGATCACCTCTTGGCGAAATTGGCCAATTGTGGCCTTGGGTCCACCACGATCTGCTGGCTGGGGAACTGGCTCTGTGGTTGGATCCAGGGGGTAGTAATTGACGGAAGTCAATCGTCATGGTGCCTGGAGACCAGTGGGGTCCCCCAAGGCTCTGTCCTTGGACCCATATTGTTCAACATCTTCATTAATGATGCGGACATTGGAGTCAGAAGCAGACTGGCGAAGTTTGCCGATGACACCAAACTTTGGGGCAAAGCATCCACATCAGAAGACAGGTGGGTGATCCAGGCTGACCTGGACAGGCTCAACAAATGGGTGGATGAGAACCTGATGGTGTTTAACACCGAAAAATGCAAGGCTCTTCACCTTGGGAGGAAAAACCTGCAGCTTCCTTATAGGCTCGGCAGTGCTACGTTGGATAGCACTACAGAAGAAAGAGACTTGGGGGTCATCATTGACCACCAGCTTAACATGAGCCTGCAATGCAATGCTGCGGCTAGTTAAGCAACCAAAATGCTGGCTTGTATCCATAGATACTTCTCAAGCAAATCCCAGGACGTCATTCTCCCCTTGTACTCGGC
Source organism: Crocodylus siamensis (assembly GCF_052110815.1). Classification (NCBI taxonomy): domain Eukaryota; kingdom Metazoa; phylum Chordata; order Crocodylia; family Crocodylidae; genus Crocodylus; species Crocodylus siamensis. Next base: position 19,571,472 of record NC_143409.1, on the reverse strand, counting down.
CTTAGTGAAGCCACAGCTGGAGTACTGTGTCCAGTTTTGGGCTCCACAATTCAAAAAGGATGTGGAGAAGCTTGAGAGAGTCCAGAGGAGAGCCAAGGGCATGATCAGAGGTCAGGAAAACAGACCTTACGATGACAGGCTGAGAGCCATGGGGCCCTTTATCCTGGAAAAGCACAGGCTCGGGGCGATCTGATGGCCACCTATAAATTTATCAGTGGTGACCACCAGTATCTGGGGGAATGTTTGTTCACCAGAGTGCCCCAAGGGATGATGGGGTCGAATGGTCATAAACTACTACAAGACTGTTTCAGGCTGGACATAAGGAAGAATTTCTTTACTGTCCAAGCCCCCAAGGTCTGGAACAGCCTGCCATCGGAGGTGGTTCAAGCACCCACATTGAACACCTTCAAGAGCAAACTGGATGCTTATCTTGCTGGGATCCTATGACCCCAGCTGACTTCCTGCCCTTCGGGTAGGGGCTGGACTTGATGATCTTCCAAGGTCCCTTCCTAATTTCTATGAAATCTATGAAATCTAAGTTTGGTTCATTTTCTGACACTTTTAGAGCAAAGTCATTAGGGAAATAAATGGAACTATCACATTTTTTATTTATAACCCTATTCTGATCACATGCAACTGCTTTCAAGGGTCTGATCATGAATGCTTCTGAAAAGTACCAGGACTCTTACATTCCAACTGAATGGAGTGACTTCAGTTTCAGCAACTACAAGAAGTGCTCAACACCTTATGGAATCCTGAGCAATCCCCAGAAATTCTCCAGCAGTTCACTCTTACAACAACTGAAACAGTAGAGCAGTTTTAAATATGTCTGTGTACCAGTAGTAGGTAGTAAGGTGCCAGTAACTGTAACTGGGTTGAGGTTGCAGAACTGCTCGACATCTTGCTACAGATCCAGAGGTTTGAGTAGCTTTTCTCAGGATTTGCAATGAAGGTTGCCTCAGTTAATCTAGCTGTAATTGGGCATGTCTGCACAAGACATTTACTGTGAAGTACACTAAGTAGCTGTGTGTCTTGATGTCTACACATATGCCCCTATTAGGCTGGAGTACTAATTTACCCCACAGCAGGATAGTTCTTGTAAATATAAGTACTATCCTACTGCAGAGAAAAAACCTGCAGCAGTGCATGTGTAGTCGCTGTCCTAGCTGGCTGGGGCATGACGGTGCTTCAGTGAAGGGACTGCCTGTAGCTAGCCCAACCCTAGTGCCCCAGCCAGCCCCTCCGCAGCACACTGAACAGGAGGGAGCAGCCCTGGGCTGGCAGGCTTACCCCCTGGGTTCTCCTGCCAGCTAGAACTGTTACACTCCAGCTCAACATGATGCAATCCCATGTGAACATGCAGACATGCATCCAGGAGCAATAAACTCCAGAGCAATAAACTGTGGAGCAGCAAGAAACTCTGGAGTTTATTACTGCACATTAATAGGCACATGTAGATGCGCCTGTTAGGTACCAGATGATTCCAATCAGTTGCTGGATAAGATGTTAACAATACTGCTGCCTTATGTCCTGCTAGCTACAGAGACTGATATGCCATAATCACACCAGTTCCAAAGGTCACAAAGGCTTGGGTGGACCCTTGCATTACCCCTATTATGAAATAAAGTTCTGAAGGCCAGTACTTAGGGCAGCCAAATTCCAGAGCTCTCCAGATCAAATGATATAACCAAGTATCAGAGAATCCCAACTTACTAACTCTCACAATATCTAATATTCAACTACCTCAGTTCAGTTTTAGAACATTGTTTTCCTTCTTAAATTCAGTTATAAACCCTAACTTATCCATCTCATGTTATATCCATATTATCCACAAGGCTGCTAGCAAGTTAAAGCTTCTCTCAGGTTAAACCCTGAAGGCTCAAATTTCACAATTACCCTATTCCATCAATCACTCAGACTAATGTGATACAACCATTATGTCATTCAATTCAGAAATCATAGTAACCAGGTTCTTTTAGGAGCAAAAAACAAGTCGAAGTGTAGCAGTCCATAGATAATATGGTATTAAGTAAGGAAGACCTAAACAGAATAATTTGACAATGGAATTGACCAATTGATTCTTTATATCCCAAATGCCATTCTTGTGTCTATTGCGTTTCCCTTAGATTAAATGCAGCACCCCATTCAATGAAAACATTCATAAAGAAACCCCCCTTATCATGCTAATGAACTATAGCTCAACCTGTGGCCTTCCGCACTCCACAAAATAGATGTTTTGCATTGTTTTATTATTAAATATGGTCTCTGTTGCAGCAGAGGGAGCAAGTTCCATGGGAGGAGGTGCTGGTGCGACAGCCCCCGCACAGGTGGTACCCATTCACAGACACTTGGCTTGGGCAGTCCCAGGGGCAATGCAGCTGTAGAGGAAAGCACTGAGGCCCTGCACAGCTCAGGGAAGGAGCAGGATCTTGGGGGAAGGGGAGGGAGGGGCGGGGAAACAGATCAAGCTCATTGTTTTTCTTGGGCGGAGCCTGCCTTCCCGGGCTGCTGCCAGGCTGCCTGCAGGGCTTCCTCCAGAGCCCCTGAGCTGCATGGAGTCTGGTGTTTCATTCCATGGCTGTAAGGGCAGCAAACTAAAACTCCTCGGAGGTGTTTTAGTTTGCTGTGTCCCAAGTCATTTAAGCTGCATTATGCCGTCGTTTCTCCTACAACAGCTGTTATTAATGCACAATACACCAGTGACATGTACAAACACCGACACCCTTAAAGCAATGCAAAAGCATTTATCCCGCTTTCAAGTGTCATGCACATATGCCCCTCATTTAGTCTACACACAGCCTTAGTATGCGTGCTCAACTACACAATCTCAAGCTACCTCTCAATTGATCCTCTGTACTAAGAAAATACGGTACATAGAGCATGCATGATAATTATGCTATAAACCTAGTCCCACTAACCTGACAATGTCCTGGGGTAAAATCATAGAAAGTCTGAGAGTGGATGCAATCAGTACAGAATTAAACAGAAGAAGCATAATTAACGATAATCAACAAGGTCTTAAATTAATCTGATACATTTTTTGAGATTACAGGTTCTGCTCATAGTAGGTGACTACGCTGACATAGACTAGTAAGGCATTTGACTTGCTGTATGCAACATGCTGATCAAAATATTAGCACCCCACAAAATCAATGTAACATATCATAAACATTTCCTAAATGACAGCTCTTAACAGGGTGTTTTAAACAGGGTCCTGCTGCATGCTATTCTTGACCCAGTGCTATTTAATATTGTTATCAATGGTCTGAAAGAAATAAAATAAATTCTAAGAAACTTTGCAGATGATACAAAAAATGGTGGAGGAACTGATAGGACCAGTCAATTCTACAGAAACAGATTCAAGGTCAGATCTGGATTGCTTATTAAGTTGGGATCATTTGAACAACATATGTTAGAGAAATGCAAAGTCATACTGTAAGGGCGTAGGGCCTAGGAGTGGCCCCCTACCGTCACTCAAGGTGATTCAGCACCCTCTGGTTCTCGCCCGCCACGTCTTTGATGACAATTAGTTCAGATGGGAGGCTGCCTTTATCCCCTGGTGAACAGTGCGAGTGTTACTACCCCTACTCCGTATGGGGTGCCTCAGCGCACCCCTGCCTTAAGGGCAATGCATGCCTCCTACCTCCCCTTCAGCATGCCCCAAGCCTCGCAGCTGTTCTCTGGACGTTGTTTGGGTCCCTTGCCCTTCAGTGCCCTCTCCGGCGCCCCTTGGGCTCGTCCTGCCCTGGTGCCCCTCTCTGGCACCCCTGGGCTTGTCACCCACCTGGCGCCCCTGGGGCTTGTTACTCTCCGGCGCCCCTCTCCAATCTACCTGGGCCTACCTCACCGCTGGCACCCCTCTACCGGCGCCCCTGGGTTGGTCACATGCCTGTCGCCCTTTTACTGGCACCCCTGGGCCAGTTAAACAACCTGCACCCCGATACCGGCACCCCTGGGCCACTGCTGCAACCTGCACCCCGGTACCGGCACCCCTGGGCCTGCCGTGCCCAGGCGTCGCCCCACAGGGCCTGTCTCTCGGGTTTTTCCCACTTCTCACCCTCTCTGGAGCCTCTCGCCCCCTCTAGGGCCTTTTGCCGTGCCCCTTGCACCCGCTGCCCCACTCTGGGGCCTATGCCGCGCCCGCTGCCCCACTCTGGGGCCTATGCCGCGCCTCTCATGGCTGGGGCTACAACCCCACACCCCGAGCGCCTTTCCGGCATGCCTCGTGCTGTGCCCCCTGTGGCACTGCTCACCGTGCCCCCGCTGGGCACCGGGAACCCCCCGTGAGGCCTCCTCACACCCCTACCGCCTCACCCAGTCCTCCGGTGTAACCATAACACAACCCGAGCCCAAACAGCTGTAACGAAACCAGAAGCCTACCGGCTTATAACCCCAAAGCTTGTTAGTCGTGGCCTCTTCTAGCGTTCTCTCTCCCCTGCATCACTGTAGCCGGTCGAAGTGGTCAGGCTGTGACCATTGACCCGGGCTGCTCAGCTCATCTGCAGAACTGTGGCTCCTGCGGCTGCCAGAGGGGAACTGTTGGTCAGGCTCCAGCCTGGGCTGTTTATAAAGGCCCGGCACTGCCCCCTTCTGGCCACCTGACCCATCTGGTTGCCCTGGCAACTGGCACCTGAGCTGCCCTGGTGATTGGCAGCTCTGTCAATTTCAATCCCAGTCACGGGGCACCTACGTGACCCCGTGACACATACCTTTATAGAAAAAGGAATGCAGAACACTGTGTGGGGATACCAAAGGCAGTAATGCAATATTTGGCAGTACAAGCAGGAAACGATGAAAGAGTATTAGGAAAAGTATTTCTGGAGTATTGTGTTCAATTCTGCTGTCCACACTTTTACAAAATGGGTATTGAAAAATTGTAAAGGATTCAGAAAAAGGAAAACCAAATTTAGGTTGGAAAAATTCTGCCTTATAGTGACACACTTATGAAACCCTTTCTATCAATACATTAAAGAAAGGGTTAAGAGGTGATTTAATCATGGTCAATAAGTATCTACACAGGAAATAAATTTCTACTAACCAATGGCTATTTAAAAGGCAAAGGAACAAGACAACACAATGGCTGGAAGCTTAAACTAGGGAAATTCAAATTAAAAACTCTTGTAACCCATTGTCACTGACTTCTACCACAAATGGATAGTTCATTTTTCATTCCTCATTAATGTCAGAAAATCCAGATTCCCAAATCCATTGAATCAAACAAAGAAGTACACATGGAGAGTTATACAGGTATTTAGAGAAGAAAAGAAATACTGGCTATGAGGATAAACTAGAATATGCTCTGTAACCTTCTCTGTTGCAGTAAGGACATGTTTAGGAACTAATCAAAGTGTAGTAGTATTTAATCTATTAAAATGCTCAGACAGTATATTCCAGGTATATATAAATTATCTATTATTGTTTGTGTCAAATACACATATATTTCTTATCTATGAGAGCACTTATCAGTTCACTAAAGTTAGTTTTGGACGTTACTAGCTGGTGTACATCAGTCTCTCGCTGAAGGCAGCATGGAATACAAATTCAAATTCTAAATTCTGTGAACTGTAATCTAATAAAATGGAGGGAGGTAATTCAATAAAAAGAAAAAGAAGTGTTAAATAAAACCTACATTTCTTCTAAACAAATACCCTTTATTTATGGCAAATTGTATATTACTGTGTTTTCTTTTATGAGCTGACCAATTGCTCCCCTTAAAATGGAATAAAAATTCATCAGAGGTAAAACACAGGTAACTTAAATGAAATATAATATTGTATATAAATACCGATTTTTTTAAAGAGGAACAAAAGATGATGCTTTTCAAATGTGATGTTCTACAAATCTATTACATGGAAGTATGAGTCTACTTTTATTGTATAAATATTGGTATATTCTTCTAGAAAGACTCTTCAAGTTAATAAGCCAGCTAATCAAAGTATTTACTGTGCTGCCTCACATAATGCAAACATGCACAAGCTAACATCAATAAAACCTATCTGAAATGTTTCCAAAACTATACATTTCCTTGATTGCTAGTAATGCTTTATAAAGCATAAACATTAACTTATTTAAACTCCAAAAGAAAAGAGAAAATAACATAAACTCCATTTAGATACTGTCATGTAAGCAATGAATAGAGCTTTTTTCTTGGCCTTGAATTCATCTTTAAAGGTCATCTGAACTCATAAACATGTACTCCCAACCTAATTAATTAGAAACACAAGTTAGCAATGCTTAAAAACAGTTTTATTTTTATGTGACTTATTTTCCACGCAAGTCTTTTCTTTACCCTCTTTCCCAATTTGAGATTCAAAATGCTTTAGGCAGCACTTAATAGAAGAGGATGTATGAGATTTCTGCTAACATTTTTTTGCTGATATCAACTTCTGTCTTCACATTTCAGCAAACTTTTTCCTGGTTCCATACTTGCTGACTTTCATATACAGATCAAATATAGTATATCAAGGACAGAAGGTTCAAATACAAATGTGTTCTCATATGTTGCTGTGAAAGAAGACTGGGCCACTATAAAACATCCAGAAATTTGTTTAGCTGTGTTAAAAATGTTTTAAATGTTATTTAAAAAAAAAAAGCCTTAAGGTGCAAATAATAAATAGGTTCAGTGCTATTTGGCTTTGTTCTCCTTTCCTTAAGAATCCCATCTTCTCTTTTTCTCTCTGAGTTTTCAGCATTTAAAAGAAGATTTAAAAGGAGGATTTAAATGACCTGCTACTGTGGCACAATAGCCTGCCTACACCTGCACTGCTCAGGGCTGACCTGGAGCAGTGGTGGGGGAGAGGAGTGGGGACATTCTCCTACAATGGAAACCTGTTCTGGTAAGGTTCCTGCTATAGGACAATGTCCCCCTCATCTCTCCAGTTGGCAGGTTGACGAGGCATGGCTGGCTGGCTGGATGCATGGATAGGCAGGATCTAGGCCTCCGTGACAGCTAGCACAGTGAATGAGCAAACAGAGAGCAAAGGATTTGGGGATATTGCATGGCCTTCACATCCGAGACGTGTACAGGTGTTCATGTTAGATTGGGAGGTGGATGATCTTCCTGGTAGATTTTTGATCTAACATTTTTGCAAAAGAGCCAGTTCTCTTCTGTAAAAAAGCCCCTGAATGGCCGTACAATCTCTTTTTGTGCCAGGACAAAGGCTTTTCACCTGGCACAAAAATAATGCCTGTTCATGGCCTTGGATGCAATAGGGCACTGACTGGAGAAACAATTTTCTGAAGTGGAGGAAGTAGATTGAGCAGCTATCTAGCAAACGTGAGGCATAAGGAGCTTCTTTGGAGCCTTTTGACCACTTATAAGAAAGATATTGAAGTCAGCGACATGTTTTTTGCAGAGGTACTTCCATGGATTCATGAGTACATATTACCACATGTATGACTCCATGTTATTGGTGACTGGAACTTCCATATGGAAATGTAAGCTCCAGAAGAAAGCAACACAATTCTTGAACAAACCGTCTTTTGTAGAGGGAGTTACACGCACTTTCACAGTGCTGTCAGCTTCTGCTTTGTGGTGTATATGGGATTCTGTCTTGCAGATAATTGTTTTAACCTCATTTTAACTAAATGACTTCAGGTTTTCTTGATGTGCGTTTTTTAACTTATTCTTTTTTAGTACTTTTTCAAACTTTCAAATACAGTGGCACATTTATATCTGATGTATGTTGCTTTGTACTTCTTTCACTGATTCTGACTTTTGGCTTCATACATCTGGGTAATATATTTAAGTGTGGTCACCTCTTAATTGCCACCCACATATATAAAAAGTACAATCTGATTTAGGGCAAATGTAATAGCTTATTTCTAAGTTAGTAAATGCAACATCCATGCTGAAATCTACTTGATTTCAATGTCTTGATTACTTTGCAAAGGTGTTTATAGACAAAACCATGTGCTAAGAAACCTGGATACCTATTTAACTACAGCCACAGCTTAAGAAAAAGACATTAAATAACATTTGTAAATAAACTGTATAATGTTACAAACAAATAACTAAAAAACCCTAAAATCTCTATGATTATTCTATTACTTTAAAAGTATTAATACAAAAAGACTAAAATGATCCAAATTAAAAAATAAACATGTTTTTTTCATTGTATAAGTACTACTAATAAAAATCAAAGGCATAACATTTCAGACGACTCAAAACCCCCGCCCATCACTTTTTCAAGAGTAAATAATATTTTAGTAATATCCTATCATATAAGGAAGATACCAATCAGTGAGATACCTAGGTGAAAAAACTGGCCTTTATCTAAGTTTTCAGATTATAATACTTACTGCCCTACAAATGAAGCTCATAGAAGAAATCCAGAAATGTAAATTTGTACTCTTGAACTTTGGTCCATTGGTATGCTAAACTAGTAGCAATGAACTTAAAGCTATTGTCTCCAAATACTAATTAATTCCAGTCCCACTGAAACCAACAAAGATTTAAAAATAAGCCATTGCACCCTCATCTACTTTCCAGTCATTGTCTAATATCTAATTTGCCTTAAGAAGTAGAGTATGTTGTAGCCAATTACTATTGTACTGCTCTCCTAAGAAGAGATTGTAGAAAGGTAATCAGGGTTAACATGCCAACTGATCTATTTTGAATGTCAGTAGAACTTAAGACCTTGGGGTACAGAAAATCTCAAACTAAATTTGATAGACTGACCATGCAACCATACAAAATTACTTGGAATTTCATATTGTTTTTGTTCAATTTGTTTATCTATTTGTAGTTTTCCTCTCTTTCTAGCTTTAATTCTGCCCCTTTCCAAGTTTCTTCTGGGTTCTTGTAAATTCAGCATTTACACAGCTTCTTTGGATAAAGCAGACCAAAGATGGTCTTCATTTCCAGTCTTCAACAGATGACAGATTCACTGGAAGATTAGTCTTGAGTAAACAGCTCCTCCTCCCAGCTGTTCTATGAGTTTAACCATGACTACAAAAACTCACTAAGAAAAACAATTACACTTTAATTAACAGTTACTTGATGCTTTCAGAGAAACATAGCTAAATGAACTTTGAATTTCTCCTCCTCACCTGGTAGATTCTCACTCTCTCATATGGAGCGATGCTAAAATGACTGATTATTCAGTCTGAAACTGTAGAATCAGTATTATTTGAAATGTAAGTAATGGCATGTTGGACATAGACTAAAATTGTAATAAGTTCTTCCTTAAATTAAGATTTCTAAGAGGCCTGAAGTTAAAAACAGTTACTACTGAATACTTCAGTGGAACTCTGCTCCTGAGTAATCGTATTTTCCTTAGTGTAAACTCTGTTCCTATTCATAGCAACTGTAAACTCCCATCCACTTCAGTGGGAGCAGGTTTTGGCCAAATGCTGACAACTTGTGAAAATCTCATCCAGTGATTACTGAATACTATACTGGTATATTTTTGTGGCCCCTACTGAAGACAACACTAATTATGTTCATCCCTACAAATTTAGGAAAGTGTTGATACAGCATATACATTCAAAAGGATTTAAGCTTGCAATTAAGTGCCTTCCTGAACAAGGATGGTTTCCCAAATAGATGCCTTAAGTTTCCACTTGATGGAAAAGAAAATAAAATCTTCTTAGTTTATTTTTAAAATTAATTTTTATTCACAAAAGTCACAAACATTTTATTAGTGTTGGTGGGGGATGCAGGGCATTATGTCAGGTATAGAGGTCTTATCTTTCTCAATTTTCAAAGAAAAGTATCAGTTTTAACCATAATATCCTGCATCCTTTGAGCTACAACCGAGGACCACAAAGCAACCAAGGACATCTCTCAGTTCTCCACTGTATCTTACCATAGTGGGCCATGCAGAATCATCAAGGCAACCAAAACCCTAAGGGTAAAATGTCCACGAATGTTTTTCTGCTTTATCCTTAATTATTCTTGACATGATGAGAACATGACTTTACTACCATGAAATAGCAAGATCTGATGACATTTCTGTGTTGGATTATTTTCTTTCTCCTAGCTCTCAGTGTTTATTTTGTTCTGGTTTGTTGTTGTTATTTTTCTTTTTCTACACATCTGCTTTCTAATCATAGAAAGTGTTGAATTTTAGGGTGCGGGTATGAAGGGGAAGGTTTAAGGAGAGTTTAAGGTGAAATAAGATACTTGCCCTGGGGCAATATTTTATTGCATGGCTCAGTTTTCTATAGCTACATTCCACTGTATTAAGTCCTAACCCTACAACAACAAATGCAGGTGTCTATGTGCTCATTACATAATTTCTATAACACAAATCCCAGGTCATGGATTTAAGATTAGACAATGAAGAATTAACTCTGAGCTGTACCTTTCTTTCCCATTTCCAATGACTCCTATTTTTAACCAACCTTACATTTCTAGCAAACATCACTGGACAGGCCCCCAAACATCTTACCCAGAATCTCTGTTGTCCCCTCTCTCAGCCAGTTTCATATGATTAACGTGGCCCCACCCTCTATGAAGTGGACCTGGACTAGGTTGCCCTGCAACTCTCATCTGCATATAGATTTTTGGAGGATCCTATGACTCATGACTAGAACACCTGGTTCCAGTAATGACTAGGAGGGGTCTAATTAACACATGGATCCTTTGTGGGGGATATAGACACATACTGAGCAGTGCTGAGCTGTGGGGTAACTGTGGCGTGAAATGCTATTGACCTCTGGGGACCAGCCCAATGAACTATATGGTAAATGATGAGCCTTTTGGCTCTGTATAAAATGAACTGTGCCAAACAGGAGATATTACCACAGTTTTAACTCCCCTATGAAATATGAATTTTCATTTCTACTTGGGAGAAGTTTTACAATCTTTTCTCCTATGCCTGAAAAAGGGTGCTTGTGCATGAAAGCTTGTAATTAAAGGGTTTTTTTGCAAAAATTTAGTTGGTCTAATAAAAGATATCACCTCTACCATAAGTTCTGATCCCTTAAGCCTTTCAGCTTGCGACTAATATCATACATAGGTCCTGCCCCACATGGATGACCTCAATCTCCTGTGCAGTGATAAATGGTCAGTAGAAAGAGTGTTACAATACACCCAGGTATACAGAGAGGCAGGGGCCAAGATCAACATGGGTATAACAGGTTGCAACCACTGGGGTGACCATGACACCTCTTAATGAAACTGTGATTCCTATCTGGCTCAAATTCTATGGCCTCTCTCCTCTATCTCACTTTCCCACCATGCCTTGATCTTACTATTAAAGAGTGTTTAAGGGAAGCTACCAACAGGCTTCAGAATGAGCCTCAGTCTTACTAGTCCCCAAGTCTCGTTTCTGTTCTCCATCTTAATAGATCACTCCCAGCTTGACTAAGCCTGCATAGGGTACCTGCAGCCTTAGGGGAAATTGCGTGGCTCCTTTTCCTCCCCTACACCTCATCCCAAGCCTTGCAGGTGTTACAATACACTGTTCTATCTGTTGGGGTCTCGGCTTCCCCAGCTTCCACCCATTTCAATTTTGCTAGGACAGTTTGCCTAGGCCCACCATGCCAGACCAGGCTTTGAGGAACTACCTTCAATGTATCACCTTCACTCTCAAGGTCCCTGGCCTCTGGCCAGCAGGCCCCAGACCCATGAAGGCCATGCTCTTCTGGCACCGGGCCCTTAGCCCCTATCTTGCTGGGCCCTTCCTGGGCACCATGTTCCTGGTCTCCGTCTCGGTGTGCCCCTCTCAGACACTAGGTGTCTGGTCCCCATCTCACTGGGCTTCTCTCAGACACTGGGCCTCTGGCCACCGTCAGCTCTGTAGCCTTGTATTGCCCCTCACTGGGCTCTACAATAGCTTCAGACCTTGAGCCCACCCCTCGTAAGGACTCAAGACAATCATGTGCCTCACAGGCACTAATGGGACCTCCAAAACCACCCATTATAGTCCCAGCCCAAACCACCAGTGTGAACAACAAAATGACCTGGGCTCTCTGTTACAATGGGCAAAAGCACCTGCCTGGTACTGGGCAAACTCAGGGACTTGTAATCTCTGGGGGCCTCTGTCCCCCATGAGGAGGTGAAGATCCTCGGGGTGGAGTTTGACCCAGGGTTAAACGGACAGAAAGCATGGGAAAAGACCAAGGCTGAAGTCAAACAGAGATTTACCACTGAGACTCTGGAACATGCACTGTCTGTCAATGGAAGGAGCATGTGGTACTCACGGTGTTGATACCAGTGCTTGTGTTCACAGCATTGGTCTTCCCCCCTCTCAAAGCACATCATTCATAGAATGGAAAAAGCCATGTGCCACTTCTTCTGGGGCTCCAGATGGGATATGAAGTTATGAGGGCCACACTATACAAGACAAAATGGATTGGGGGCTGAAGAATGTTGGACATTCTGCTGTTTCTGTGGGGTAATTACACAAGCCAGATCTGCAAACGGGCAGCCAGGGCAGACTCCAAAACAGCCTAGTTTGTGAAGTACTTAGCAGGGCATCTGCTGCAATGGTGGTGGGTGTCCTTTCTGCACAACATGTGCCTGTAGAGCATGGTCCCACTCTTCGTGGTTCTATAAACTCCTGGACCACTTCCAGAATAGATGCAAGTTATGCAACAAGTCCCTGATGACCATGCTGAACCCACATAAAATGCAGGAGGTGGTAAGGGCAAAAGAAAGACTGTTTCCCATGAACATACTACCCATCAACAGCTGCCAAAGCCATGTGGGAACAAATTTTCCAAAAGGACTTGCAAAAGGAGCACAGAGTCTTAAACTGGCAGGTAACCCACTGGGCACTCCCTGTGCCAGTGATGAGACAGAGGGGCAAACCAGTGGCAGAAGGAAACAACTGACCACCTCCTCTGGAGTTGCCTGTATGCCAGGGAAGTGTGGGGGAGAGAAAGCAAACTCCTTCAGATGGCAACAGGAGTCAAAACCCTAAACAGAGAGGTGGCGCGGTTCAGACACCTGACCAGGCAGCAAGGGACCGCAACAGCCCACTTTGACCATTACATGCTTTAGAAATGCCCCGAGGAAGACACGAACCTGTTCTTGTATAGGCACATGAACCTCCTAGTTAAGGACGGCGTAAGAGTGAGCTACAGCTGTACTATTAGAGGTAGGAGATGACAGGAATAAGAGGGTGGAAAACACATGGAAGAGGAAAGAATGGCACAAGCTGTTCAAGAATGGGAAGCCAAAGAAGACAATGATTATGAAAAAGAAGAGAACGATCATGACAAAGAGAAGATGAGCAATGAGGATGACAAAGAGGAAGAGGATAACAAAGATGACACTGATTAAGGACTAGGGAAAGAAACAGAGAGATAGTGAGAGGGGTGAGGGGTGGGAAGGCTAGAGGGCACAGGGTGGTTTTGCATGATTGTAATGGTTAAATTACACGGTGACAGACATGTGGGTGTCTAGGCGCATGGGTGCGGTTATATTAATGGGGATGATGATGGCTAACTGTAGATGTTACAGACTGTCAAGTGAACCATGTCAGTTATGAGACAGGTCAGCAAAGGTATAGGTGTGAGTGTGTATGTAAATAAAAACATATATAAAAGCATATCTAGATATAGATATCTATATCTATCTATAAGAGATAAAGATAAATAGATATTATATATCTATATCTATGGTAGATAGATATGTATTTGCAAAAAAAAATTAACTTGTACTATATTCAAATAGGTACAGAAGTGCTGCTTAAAAGTGTGTTTATGGAATACCTGTGCTAAAACTTCCAGCAGTTTCAAAAGAGGTAAACTGCCTCCATCCTGGATGAGCTAAGTCTAGGGGCACCTGTATTAATTTTTCTATATGCAAGTTACTACAGTTATGTTTGTTTCTAGGTCAATGTTTTCAGACGTGCTTCTAACTTCCATGTGCTCAGGCAAAGCAGGGTCTGACAGTAAGGAGTGGGGGAAAGAGCTACAAAGGAAAGAAGTTGGGGGGCAGAAGGCAAGAGGGCTACATGACCTCCCAGATTTATTCTCCCTGCTGTAACAATGGGAGGGAGACAAATTCAAGGGAAACTTCCAATAATTGGATTCTATACCTAGAAAATTATAACAAATTTATATATGTTCCATATACAGAATCTAATTACTGGGGGGGGGAAGGGGCATCATATAATCAGGGTTGTCTTACATTCAAGTAATTACGTAATTTTTATTTAGAAAAACAGGAGTTTGGGAAAGCAAAACCTCAGAATAATCTGTCATTATTACTAATTTGCCACTGATGCTGCCTTTTAATACATCTGGATAATATAGTTACATTAGCTGGAGTTTTATTCTGTAAAATGCCTCAACTCTGTAAAACAGTTCAGCCTCTCCAATGGTTAAATCAGGAACCAAAGATGCAATGCCAAATTATATTACAGAATCATAGAAAAGTTTGGTTGGAATGGACCTCAAGAGTCATCTAGTCCAAACCTCTGCTCAAGGCAAAATCATTCATGACTAAACCTTTCTAGACAAGTATTTGTCTAACCTGCGCTTATAAACTTCCAAGGATGCAAATTTCACAACTATTCTAGGTAATCTATTCTAATGCTTAACCAAGCTCATAGTTAGAAAGTTCTTCCTAAAATCCAGCCTAGATTTCCCTTTTTTCAATTTAAGACTGTTATTGCTTGTCATGTCTCTTGCAACCAGAGGCTAGGTTGTATCAATTCCTCTTATAATTCTCAATTCCCCCTCTCAGATACTTGAAGACTGTTATCAAATCTCCCTCTCCCATCAATCTTTTCTTCTTCAGACTAAATAATTACGGTAATTCTATCCCTGAATATTCAAATGCATCTCCCCATGACTTCAATGGTAGTCAACACTCACATTCCAGGGCAGGACTTTGAAATGCTGTGATTATTTGTTTGGCCATATGGTTCTGATTCTTGATGATTTGACTATACCCTCTGGATTACAATCAAAATTATAGTCAAATGGCACGTACAACCCAACTGGAAGGTTCCCACTTGGATGACAAAAGTAAGAGGGGCATGAAACCTGAAAACAAAACAAAGTAATCCTCAAAATCTAAAGGTGGATTTCATCATCAAATTAAAAAATAAGTGACTAAAATTAAAATCTAGACATTTCAAATTTAATACAATATAATTTTCTTAGGGAAAAACTTCTGGCATCTTTCCTTTAAAAGTAATACTATTTCCCATTACATGCTGCTCTTTGAAACAGTTATGCTAGTTCAGCCAACAACAGCAGTTTACTCAGGGAAATCTCAATTCTTGTTACTGACCAAATAGCAGACTGATTTATATACCTAGGCTGCAAAATCATTCTGAATATTTATGAGTTTTCTTTCCATACAGATCAGAAATGTCAAAGGTATGTTTGACAGGCTGCAGGAAGGCTGACCATTCATTTTACGTGCTCCACTGTGGTTTCACAACAGTGAATTTTAAGTGAAAGTTACCAGTTATACAATTTTTGTAAATTCCACTTTGAAGTTGTTCCATTCAATTCTGTTTCTGCAAAGCTTGCAGCAGAGTGAAACTTGTCAAAGACCTCAGAAAGTTTCACTGAAAGTTTGTGTTAGATTTTAAAGTCTAACATTACAGTCTAACAGGAGACAGAGAGAGGAGAGGTAAGCTCAAGAGAGCACTGAGTAAGGGAAGAGTCAAGTCATCTAGTTACTAGACCCATTCCCAGCTTTTTTGCTTAATGTTTTTCCCTTGATTTTCCTGCTACTAGAGTCTACTAGAGTCTAAGGCTAAGTACAGACAGTCAAAAAGCCCAAGGCTGACTCTATTCAATCTTCACAGGTTAGTCTAAGCTGCCCAGGTTGAACCAATAAGCAAGTGAACAGACGGTCACTTTTGATTCTGGAAATGCAACCACATGCCTGCAGGGGCTCAGGCCAGAAGCTGGGGGGCTCTAGAGTATGCCTCCTTGCTCAGCTGGAGCAGACAGCGGGGACCAAGTTTAGCCCACCCGCCCCTATCCCACCTGGGACTCTTTGCCACATGCCAGAGCACGCATGAAGGTGTACACCTGGGGACAAATAGCAGCAGCACAACAACTATATGCTGCTACTACTTGTTCCGCAAGATATGCATGCCCCTGCCTGTGCACACTATTCAGAATGTGCCCTTAATCTTCTCTCTCCCAAAAGCTCCTTTGCTGAAGATAGCCAGCCTAGTATGTCAGAAGAGGAAGCTCAATAGTTACTGGTTTGAGAGTGGGCTCATGGTTGGAAAAAGCACATCCCAGCCAAAAAGTACTAAAATCTTTAAACTATTAAACTGCTTAAGTTTGAAAACTACCCAGTGCACTTTGATTCCAATATCTTTAAATCAACAAAAGAACATTTTTATGTTACAGGTAATTTTAAAGCACTGTAGTAACTATGCATGTTTCTTCTTAGTATATGTATGCTTTCCAGCTAAAAATCAATGTATTGCAATTTAAGATAACTCCAAAACTTCTATGTTAAAATATTTGCATAAAAAATTTTCAATCGTCTTTTGTATTTTTTCTCTTCTAACATAGATAACTTTACAGCTCCTATCAGTTTTCAAAGCCTCAAAGGGTCAAGCAGATGCTTTATCTTCTTTCAGACATTGGGGTCTGTTTTCCATCATTTGCAAGTTCTAAGGTTTATGCTTCTTCAAGGAGGTGACTCTGGTAAAATTCTCACTAATCTTTTAAGTGTAGTGCTTACAAAATTCCTGTGAATCCTACCTAAAATGTGTATGTTTCTTTCAAAAGGAACCCCCTGCTAAATAAAATTCAAGAAAAAGATTTTTTTTCTTGAAAATCACTTATAGAGACACCTTAGATTAACAAGGAAATTTAGGAATATAACGCTAGGATCCAGCATGTAGTTTCTGTGTGTGCGTGTGCATGCACATACACACACACATCTGTAAACAAAGAACCATGAGCTAATCTGTCCTCCATATGTGTAATGACAGGAACTATTTCTTAATAACCATCCTCACTATTTTAACAGATTTTAAATAAAACCAGAAGTACTGTACAATCCTTAAGACGCAAATGAATAGTTCATAGACCTTATTCTATTTCTTTGCAGGTATTCTGGAAATAAGAACAGTGGCTGTTGGAATAGTGGCAATCAAAGGGGTGGAAAGTGAATACTTTCTAGCAATGAACAAATCTGGAAAACTCTATGGAAAGGTACTAATAATGTTATAGATTTGTACTCAATATACAAAAGTAATATTTCAATCTCAAAAAATATTTCTTATTAGCTCATTTTTACTTGACATCTATGTAGCTTATGTTAATTATAGCTAATAAACTGAAAGGAACTGCATTTTTACCCAATATAGAACTCATGTTTGTTTATAAAATGTAAGGGTGAGAGCTTTAATTTTGCTTTAGAAAAATCCTATTCTTATTAAAAAGTATTTTAATAACATATGGCATTAATTACATGGTATATGTTCCTCTCCCAGCCTCCCCACTCCCATTATGTATTTAAAGAACAAAAAAGTGCTAATGTTATTATATGGTATCATTCATTCTTAACAGAAAGTATGCAATGAAGACTGCAACTTCATAGAACTGATTGAAGAAAACCATTACAATACTTATGCTTCGGCAAAATGGACACACAAAGGGAATGAGATGTTTATTACATTAAACCACAAAGGTATCCCTATAAAAGGTAAAAAAACAAAGAAAGAACACAAAGCATCCCACTTCCTTCCTTTGGCAATATCCTAATCGTATATGATCTATTCAAAACTAGTTCCAGCAGGAAGATTATTTTTAAAGAGACTGATAAGTAATCAAGGAAGGCTGGAAAACTACTGAGAAACTGAACAAGCTGGACTTGCGCATTTATGTTTATTTTTGAGAGACTGCATTAAAGAAGATTTGAAAATATACACAATAAACAGATTTAGTAACTAAAAGTTGTAAAAAATTGTAAAGAGTTGTACAATCATTATGTTAGTACAGTAACTGGGTAGTTTCTTAAATTAATTTACCCTTAAGAATAAGTCATGACTTGATCATCTGATGATATTTTATTTAAAAAAAACCCTATCTGCTTATTAAACATGGCTGCTATAATAATAATAAAGCAGATGATAATGTTATGTAAAATATGTCGGACTTTAAGGCTGCTGGAATGATTCGTCATATTATCAAGTCAATGTTAAATGTGGAGGTTGAGCAGTATTTTAAATAATTTCCCCTGCAAAAAACTGATAATATAATCACTAATGATGATAAGAAAAAAATTATGATCTTGTGACTGATCAGAAAAAAATATAATTTTGTAAATTTGTTACTGTTGCATTCTGATAAAAAAGATAGTTTGGAAAATGAGGGTTGCTCCATTACAAAATGCTTATACCTGTTTCATAGTATCATAGTTAGTAGGGTTGGAAGAGACCTGAACAGATCATCAAGTCCAACCCCCTGCCTTGGCAGGAAAGAGTACTGGGGTCAAACAACCCCAGCAAGGTGATTGTCAAGTCTTGTCTTAAAGACCCCCAGGGTAGGAGCCAGCACCACTTCCCTTGGAAGTTGGTTCCAGATCCTAGCCACCCTGACAGTGAAGTAGCGCCTCCTGATGTCTAATCTGAATCTACCCTCTGCCAGCTTGTGACCGTTATTTCTAGTCACTCCTGGTAGTGCTTGGGGGAACAGGGACTCCCCCAATGCCTGCTGGTCCCGTCTGACTAGTTTGTAACAGGCCACAAGATCCCCCCGTCAGCCTTCTCTTGTGGAGGCTGAACAGGTTCAGGTCCCGTAGCCTGATCTCATAGGGCCTGCCCTGCTGCCCCCGATCATGTTAATGAAAAGAAAAGCTGCTCTATGTTTCAAAATAGTGTATGTAAAATAACAAGAGTAGGAATAAATAAATGTACTTCATCTCACTTTCCACAAAATAACATTTTATATAACGACGAAGTAAAAATTCAGACATCTTAAGGTTTTTTATGTAACATATCCTATCCTTTGTATAATTCCTGTTAGGGCATATGGCTTTTAAATATTGTTTTCCCACCGTTATACATGCTTTTTCTGTTGTTACAGCATTAAACTTTATTTTAAGTTGTATTTGAACTTTATTGTTCTAAGTTATTTAAGTTGATGTTATTTATAAAAAAACTTATTAAGCTGCATCTGTTTCATATGCTTTTAATTCTAAAGGAATAACAGAATGGTCTGGCTGAGCTGCATGATTTTTTTTTCTGTGACCAGACACAAAGTCTAGTACACAACACTCTTGCCAACATGTATTGGATGGTCGACAAAAATGACAGCCTGCAGCAAACTTACCATGGACGGCGCAGAAGGAACAACACAAAAATGTAAAAAATCTTTTGCCGCATACTAATGCCAATAAAATTGAATAGAATTCCCAGAGTGACAGCAGGTATACTAAGGATGCAATACTTACAGATATTGGGTTACAATCCCAGCTGATGAAACATCCATGGAGCTACCCAGTTTTTACTGGCTAAGAACTTGGTCCAGAAAGTTCAGCTAATATCCATAAAACCTCACAAAGACGAAGGATTAAATCACTTCTATCCACACGCAGGTAGAGCAACAATTCAATTAACTACTATCACATGAATATCTCATTCTCTGTCCCCATTTCATTCTGTTCACATTGCCTATACATTCACTAGTCATTGTGATACAAATACTTGTGCATTATAAAAAATAGAGATCACAAAAACCTCTCACTGAAAAACAGCCTTTAGATGCTTACACTCAACCTGGGATAGACTGAAAGCACCGCACTTTAATAAGGATGTGGCCTGCCTTGAGAGGGTTCAGAGGAGGGCCACCCACTTGGTTGGAGGGCAACAGGGCAGGCTCTATGAGGAAAGGCTGAGGCACCTGAACCTGTTCAGTCTCAGCAAGCGGAGGCTGAGCACAGATTTGGTGGCTGCCTACAAACTCATTAGGGGAGATCAGCAGCAAATAGGAAGGGTCCTAATCACCCCAGCAGCACCTGGGGTGATGAGGAACAATGGCCAGAAGCTGCTGGAGAACAGGTTCAGGTTAGAGATTAGGAGGCACTATTTCACTGTCAGGGTAGCTAGAATCTGGAACCAACTTCCTAGGGAAGTGGTCCTCACTCCTACCGTAGGTAAATTCAAAAAGAGGTCAGATGAACACCTGTCTGGGGTCGTGTGATCCCGGCGTGTGCTCCAACCAGTGGCCGGGGGTTAGACTAGATGATCTATCTATTCAGGTCCCTTCTGACCCCTAACTACTATGAAACTATGAAAGCAATTAGGGCTGCATGAAGCTTCAAATGCTGGTTTGATTTAGAGGAGCTTCGGCCCGATTCAGCGGCCAAATCTCCAAATCTGAAATGAATCAGGGAACCAATTAAAAGTCCAAATTGATTCAAAGCTCTCTGAATTGATTTGGAAAAGATTCAGACAGCTTTGGCAATTCAGCCAGTCCCCTCTAGCTGCAGCAGGAAGCTGAACCCAGACTCTGTGCTGATAAGTGTGTGGGGGGGGGGGAGGCTGGAGGAGGGGACCATGGGAGGACCCTTGCCAGGCCCCATCCCAGCCCTCCTGAGTACCTGCTGACCCCCACCCACTCTCCCAGCCCCTCCCATGGCTCCCCCACCTGGCCCCAGCTCCTGGTTGTTTAAAAAAAAGCCCCAATTCAATAGCTGCTGCCAGGTGAGGGGGGGAACCCGGCTGCCCCCCACTGCCCCACGCCACATGGGGGGTCTGCCACAAGCTCCCCAACCGACACCTGCTCTCCCAGCCCAACTCCATGGCTGTTCTGCCTGCCCCAGCTCCCAGCCCTTTGAAAAACAAAACCAAAAACCCTGCACTCACCTGCTGCTGCAGTGGCCTCAGGGCTTCTGGAGGCTCATGACAGAGCCCCCCACACAGCCCAGGACCGTGGGGAGGCAGCGGGGATCACCCCTGCCTGGCAGGAGCCAGTGAGAGGGGTTTTTTTTTTTCAAAGAGCCAGGACCTGGGGCCACACGGGGCTGGGAGAGTGGGTGGGGAACAGGGCCTGTGTGATTTGGAGATTTGACTGATTTGGCAACAGCCGAATTGCCAAAACTATTTCGGCAGAATCAATTTGGGACAGTAATTCGAATCACACCCCCCCCCCCCCCCCCATTCGGCCAAATCCAAATCTGAAGTGAATACTAGCCACTTCACAGAGGCCTAAAAGCAATTACCAGTGGAGTTGAAGACTTAATTTTGTGTTACAAATTTCCTTGGCCAATATGCTTTTTTGTAGCGGTAAATATACAACAAGCCTTTGGTAAGAATTTTTTCCCCCAATACATAGTTTCTCTTGGGAAGCATTTATAAATTGCTGATTAGGCAACTTCAAATACCTAGAACAGTGTTTCCCAACCATTGTGCCGTGAGACACGTGCAGGTGTGCCACAGAATTCTGGCCTGGAGCCACACCCTCTGCTGGCTGGAGCCATGCCCCTCACCCGCTGCCGCCGCAGACAGACCAATAGATGGGGTGTGTGGCTCCAGCCAGTGATTTGCATCTGCACGCTGTGTTCAGCCACACCAACCCCCACCTCCATGCCCAGCCACTCATCCACCCCTCCCAGTCCATGCCTGGCCAACTGCTTGCCACCCCCCACCCCACCCTGCATTCGGCTGGTGTGCCATGGGATGGGAGAGGCCTGGTAAGTATGCTGCTGAAACCAAAAGGTTGGAAAAAACTTATCTAGAGTAAAGCCTAACTGATACTAGAAAAATTTGCCAATACAGTTATACTGGTAAACTTTCCCAGTGCTTCCACCAGTATAATTTAACTAGTTCCTCAAGTAAAATAAGCTGTACTAGCAAAGATACATTTTGGTGGTATAGCTGCAACCACACTAGGGCTTTTGCCAGCTTATAACTGTCACAAAAAATTCCCACTGCTATCGAATATGACTATCCTGGCAGAAATATCTACTACACTTTGCTTAAGTTAGTTCAAGTTTTTAAAGCAAATATGAAAACCACCAAGATGGATTATTTGTGTTTAGTTGCTCTACTAAAACTGGACTTAAAATGCAATCATATGCCAACATGTTTAAATTAAATCCAGAAGCAGAGCTAGCTTTTCTAAAGATCTTATCATTAGTTCATTCTAACAGAAAGCAATCCAGTCAAATAATGCTTTAAATCCCTTGATAATTTTTATTTTCACTATTTGATGTTTGCTTTACCTATAGGTTAGCAACTTGACACTTTTCTAATCAGTTATCTAATCAAGGATTAGATAGGGCTAGTTATCTGTATTCATGCTGCAAAGAAGAACAATAAGGAAAGGCTATCAGGAAAAAGGAAAATATTAAGATCTTCAAAAGGTAGTTAAAGGCAGATTATGCTCTCCTTGATCCGTGTACAAATATCCTTCACATTTTTTCCTTAAGTCCCTACAACTTGTCAAACGTCTAAATATTAATGCTAACTTAACAGGCTCACCGAGATGAAAATTCATCCTATGAACTAGCTTCCTGCCTCTTCTTAAAGTTTTTAAGGGGTTCTGTATGGAACAAGGCACTTACAACCATTGTTCTCAATAAGGTGTTGTGCACTGAGCTTTTTTTGCAAATCTCACTGCCATATCACTTAAATGCCTGAATAGGAATCCAGCTGCTCCCTTATAAATGTCCATATTGCAACTTTTGAAGGGAAGAGTCCACATTTATAATTATTGGATGTGCTTCTTTGACCAAATAAAATAAGACTTCAATACCATGTTAGCAGGTATTTTTTAAAAGATTTAAAATGCTAGACTTAAAATTAGCAGGGCCAGTCTGTGCCTCCAGAATCTGCAGAGGTATTTTTCCCTCCCATCTGGCACAGGCCTAGCCACTTCAGAAAACCTTACATCCCTTCTCTCTGAAAGGAACTCTGCATATGGGGACAGGTCAGGAATAACTGGCCCTAAATTGGGTACACATGGGTCCTGGCAGATGCACATTTTCCCCCCATCAGTTCTACAAAAATTTGCTGAGGTCCCCTCTACACAGGCAGGCAAAGGCACAACTGGATTTAATGCGTCATAAACACAATCACGCCTCCTGCCATACCACATGTGCATGGCATCAGGCATGATTATGGGATTGCACATTAGATCCAAATACACCTTACTGCCAATACAGATGGAGCCTGATCCTGCATTGGCAATAAGCAGACTCCCACAGCTGGGAGCCCGCTTTGCTGAGGGAGCACCCAGCTACAGCGGCCACATTGCAGATGGACCAAGAATCCTCACAACTGATAAGGCTCCTTGGTCCCACCTGTGCCACATGGACACTCGGGACTGAGAGCCCTGTCAGACGCGGGACTCTCCGCAGCCATTGGGTACTGCTGCAGCCTCCCAGCTGTGAGGGTGTGTAGAGCTCCCCACCGCTGGGAGATCACAGCAGCTATGGTCTCCCAGCTGCAGACTGCCTAGACATTAGAAGCCAGTGTTAAAGTTATTACACGTTGTTGAGCAATAACTTTATAACTGGTACAAACTTTTTAAGACACAATAGTTAATCTGCATGTGTAGCCACTCTAAATTTATTGTACAATTAACAAAGTAATTGCACAATAGATATAACATGTAGAGGGAATCTGAGACAAGCAACATACACTGTGTTTTATTTTTATTAAATTTATCATGAATCCCCTTCAATGGTGCTAACCCCAACTATTGTGGTAATGTGGATCTATACAAGAAAAAAGGAAAGAGTTACCAGGGCTCCACAGGCAATGCAGACTGTGGTTACTAGATTTCTGTGGATTTGCTGGGATTCCAAATGTTTGGGCTTGTAGCCTTCTCTGGGTATTAGAAATCAAACCTATTTCTTCCACTAGATAAGGAAGGACAAACTGCCAACATGATCCTATTGTGACAGACTGTCTTCTCCCTTAGCTTTGTCCTTTAGGTTTTGTAGTGAGAGAGATCTAGCTCTCTCATTTCAAATTAAGTTACTTTAACCACATCTTTTTGATTTGTTTTTCTGATGTCATTCTTGTACTTATATTTTCCATGTACAAACTGAAAACTGTATTTGCTTCAGGGGCTATGACAGTATTATTATACCTTGTTTCTAATGATTTTCCTGACCTTAATGCCTACTGCGTCATTAAATTTTGAAGTCTATCAAGGTCCTATTGTTTGATAAAACACTCAGTATAACTCTGTCAAATTCATTTATGTCTAAGTGACAAAAGCCAACAATATCAAACCCTCTTACTAAACAGATGACTACTAGAAACTAAGTTAATTTACTAGACTATCTCAATTAACATATTTTTTACTCTATAAGGCAGAACTTTGGAACCAACTTAAAAGCAAGTACTCAGTGAAAACAGAGGGTAAGTACTTTGTTTTCTACACAATGCTAACTCATATTCAGATAGAATATATAGCAACTTAGAGAGGTTAAAAAACCCTGACTGGGTAACCAGGATGGCTAATAAACTTGCTATTCATCCTCAAATCTACCTAAATTGTCTGCATTCACCAGGAGTGCAAACCCTTTTGTAACTTGCAATTTCTTCTTTCTCTCTCTTTTCCCTGCCTCATTTTCAGTATGAACTGACTGCAGTTGTAGTGTGAGTCCCTGTCTGTAATTCACTCTCCATGCTTCATTGCTAAACTGCACTAAGAACCCAAACACACTAGCTACAACCCAGGAAATAGTCACATATTTCATTACTGTACCCGCACCCACCTTCCACTACTGCAACTTGATACATAGCCTAGTCCAAGGCAACTCTTACAGATTACGCCTCTATTAGCAACAGCAGCTGCATATGCAAGAAGGAAGAAATGGCAAATTTTGATCAAATCCTGATCCTATGTAGAAGATGACAAAGCAGAAAATGGCAACAGAGGCTGACAACAGTATATCTTTTATAAGACAGTGAACTTTTTCAGAAAAAAACTCTGCTGTTGGTCCACTAATGGTGCCATGTTTCAGCTGCTGCTGGGGGCACATGGACTTGAGCATGTTGCTTCTACAATCCCAGGTGTTTGTTTGTGTGTGCCAAACCCAAAAGTGCAGCACTCAAACAAGTTCAATCGTGTTCCCTGCAGCTGCTCTTAAGCATGCTGGACACTAAGAGTGCTGACAGAGATGGTTTGGTGTACAAGTGGGCCCCTAAAGCACTCTACAGCCATGCACTGATAGAAGTGCGTGGCTGCAAAGCTCTTTAAAAATGTCTGGTCACATAAGGGCTGGAAGAGGGCCAATGTTATGCCCATCCACAAGAAGGGCAGGAGGGAGGACCTGGGTAATTATAGGCCAATCAGCTTAGCTTCCATCCTAGGGAAAATCCTAGAAAAGTTCATCAAGGAGTCTATCTGCGATAAGCTTGCAAAGGGTAAAATTCTGAATGACAGCCAACATAGCTTCATCATGGGCAGGTCTTGCCTTACCAACCACCTCTCCTTCTATGACCAGGTAATTCACCACCTGGACATGAGGGAACAGGTTGACACTGTATACCTTGACTTCCAAAAGCCCTTTGATCTAGTATCCCATAATGTCATGAGAAAACTGGAGGATTGTGGGCTTAACTCCAAGAGTCAGGTGGGTGAGAAACTGGCTGCAGGATAGCACCCAGAGAGTCATAATGAACGGATCTGTCTCATCCTGGTACAAAGTGGGCAGTGGTGTCCCACAGGGGTCAGTGCTCGGTCCAGTACTTTTCAACATCTTTATTAACGATTTGGATGTGGGAGTGAAAAGCTCACTGGCTAAGTTTGGGGATGACACCAAGTTATGGGGGAACATGGTCACACTTGAAGATAGGCTACAGATACAGGTGGACCTAGACAGGCTAGCAAGTTGGAAGGATTGGAACCAGATGAAGTTCAACGTTGAGAAATGTAAAGTGCTCCACCTTGGGATGAGCAACCCCCAACATACCTACAGGTCTGGCAGCACCAAACTGACTAGCACTAAGAAAGAAAGGGACTTGGAGGTAATAATAGACCACAGTATGAATATGAGCTGGCAGTGCAATGCTGTAACCAGTAGGGCAAATAATACTTTGGCATGCATCAATTGATGCATCTCCAACAAAACCAGACTGCAGCTGGAGTACTGCGTCCAGTTTTGGGCACCACACTTTAACAAGAATGTGGACCAGCTTGAGAGTACAAAGAAGAGCCATTCGTATGATCAGAGTCTTAAAAGGAAAGCCATACGAGGAAAGGCTGAGGGATGTGGGACTCTTCAGCCCGATGAAAAGAAGGCTGAGGGGGAACCTGGTAGCAGCTTAGCACTACACTAGGGGAGTACATCAAGGGCTCAGTGAGCAACTGCTCACCAAAGCATCCGAGGGGAAAACCAGGAGTAATGGCCACAAACTCCTGGAAGATCAATTCAGGCTGAACATTAGGAAAAACTTCTTCGCAGTCAGGGTGTCCAGACTGTGGAATAAGCTCCCTCCAGAGGTGGTGCAATCAGCTACCCTGGAAATCTTCAGGAGGAGACTGGATGATTACCTTGCTGGGGTCACCTGACCCCCAATTATCTTTGCTGCTTGGTGCAGGGGGCCGAGACCCAATGATCTTTTGAGGTCACTTCCGGCCTTACAATCCATGAATTTACAACAATCTGAACCCTCATTACATGAGGTTTCAGATGAAGGCACTCCAAAGCAGATTGCCTTCATTAACATCTGTCAGCACACGCCAGGAGTGGGGCTGGGCTGAAGCCCCTGGTGCTGTCTTCAGAATGGAAAAGGAAGAGGGGAGAGGAGGGAGCCCCATCTGAGGTTTGCCCAGACCCCCGCATGCTCAGCAGCAGACCGGAAGTACTTTTGGTCCACTTCCGGGTCTGACACCAAGCATGCAGTTGACCCCCCCTGCACTCCCGTGAGACACACCATCTGCCCCACCATGGCAGTATTCATGAGCCACACCTGGTACCTCCAGGTACATACAAAAAACATATAAAGCTGTGTCTATGGGTGAATCATTGAATCTCTCTGAATTGATTCAGAGGCTTCCAATTCAATTCAGAGAGATTAATGGGTCTCCTGATTCAATTCAGATTCAGAATTCAGCCGCTGAATTGGGCCGAATCTCCTCCAAATCGAATCAGTGACCAAAGCTTCACATAGCCCTAATGGACAATTGAAAAAGTTAAAAGCAGCAGGGAAGACTTCTAAATTAGCTTTTCTGGGAGCTGTTTAGTGTGTCTGTTCCTGTCCGTAGTAAGAATGAAGTAAACTGAGGCAACTAACCCCAAAGCTAACTCACCACTGATTGTAGGATAGGAGCAAGCATACTAAACAATTATCACTGAGCAGCTGATGTACAGTAAGTCTTCACCCCCTTTTCACTTTGTATAACTTTTCATTGATCCACAGGTCTTAGAAAGTTCTATCCAAATGAAAGATTTGGCTTATGCCAGAATTTCCCATTAAAAAATGTAACTATTTCTGTAGTTAAAATCTTTCAACCTGACAGGATTCCTTAGGAACATCCACCACATAATGAAAAAAACTGCCCATATGACAAGGTAGATACCTTTATGTACCTATTTCATTCCTTTACTATGCAATTCCCTTAAAGCTTAAAATCCAAGATAATTAGTTCATCTAACCACTGTCATTCGTGATTTTTCTGTAATTCTTACAGAGGTATTGGTTTAATGTCTTTTCCATGTTTACCACAAACATTATAAAGAATGAATACACTGTGGTTTAGGACTGAAATATGTGAAAGCCTGTGGTCTAAATTGCCATTCACACTTCCCACAGATTGATCCCGTATGTCCCTTAAATAAAAGTAACAATGTCCTGCTAATCTGTTATCTTGTATATCAGTGTTGTTTGTTGTTAAATAATATGTAACACAGGGGCCAAATGAATGAGTTAAGGAAAAGGAGTAGGGGCCTATCTAGTTTAGAAACAATGGCAGCTTTTTTTTATTTCTTCACTCTTGGCTTTGGAAAAGCTGAGACTTTACAAGGCTATTTTGTGTACTGTTTTTACTGGACTGCAACTTTATTACTACTCATAAGAAGGTATCATAGCTGACACAGTTGATCTACATTATGTAGATGACTGTTAAAATATTATATACAGTTGTGGAAAGTACTTACTTTTATAACCTGTTTACAAATAACTTCTTAAATATGAACTGATAGCATGGCCTTTCTAAACTGATCCTAAAATAAATCCTATATAAAAGACAAAGATACCTAAGATCAGATCTGGAAATCAGTGGAAAATAATATCAATATAAACCATCTGATGATCCAACCAATAGAGTATGTATGTAGTTCTTACTAGAACTGCTTTCTATAGGCCCAAAGATGAGCAGGGAAGATGTAATGATGGTTTCCATGACATCTCAACTGTAACCTTAACTAGCATATGCAAGTCTCAGAAAACAGAAATAATTTACATTTTGGAGCAAATCACTGAATGTCCAATGTATAGTGAGTACAACTGTAGTCTTAAATCACTTTTTGCACAACGTGCCAATTTTCCATGACCATGCCAAGAGACAAATTTCCAGCCAAATTATATTTATGATATTAAAGTTGTTTTTTCCTAAAACTTCACTTTTGTGTTTACAGTCCAGAGCATTTTTTTCCACAACTATGTAAAATGCATGTTTTGCTTGTATGGATATACAGATGGAAAATGTGAGATTAATAATAACAATGGCTACTTTCCATGCCCTTCAAAATATGTGGCATGGCAGAAGCTTGCTTCTAATTCTATGTAGCTATTTAGAACAGCATTAAAGAAACTGTATCAGCCACTTGGATTGCTGCATGATTAGTCAGTGTTCAGTAATGTCCAACTATCCCCATTTCAGAAGTGAAGAAAGTAGGAACGACAAGTTAGGTGATTTGCCCAAAGCCAGAGAGGCAGCCATTGGTCAGAGCTGAGGTCAGAACTCAGGAATTCTTTTATCTTTCTTTATTGACTGATGTCATTTCATGGAGGGAAAGAATTCATCTGACTTTTTCCAATCCAGATGGGATTTTCAGGGGCGACAGTTAATAAAGTTATCCATGCACTTGAAAACAGAGCACATTTGATATGGAGTCCTTGAGAGGCAATAAACATGGAACCCTACTTACTATTTTTACAGTGTCTTTTTTCAGAGAAGAACTACACTTAAGAAAAGAAACTCTGAAGGGTAAATTTTCAAAGAATTACATGAGGTTTAAAACATGAGACTCTCATTAAAGTGAATAGGAGTCACACAGCTAATACTCTTCAAAATACTTTGGGAAAAAGCATTATGCGTTTTTATAAAATGTAACTATACTTTGTAGTAATGATTTTAAAATATGCAAAAAAATCAAGCAGAATAAAGAAAATCAAGCATTAAAAACTTCAGCCTTGTAAATAATCCAATAACACACTGGCTGAGGCAAGCAAGCTTGTAAATCCTGAGGCATTCCAGATACTGAAATTCTATAACTGCTTACATTCCAGACCTAAAAAGGGAGATTTTCTTTGATTTTGTTTGGAAAGCAGATTTTAACTCACTACTATTCATTTGCTTAATTAAGAAAATATTTTTACTCATTTTAGAGGCTCCATACATGTAAAAGCTGACTTAACATGTGCAGGTGAACAGAGAATTGAAATAAGAGGAAATAATTTGGTGATGAGAGAATTAAAGTAAGTATTTTTTTTCAATGAGGACTGAAAAACAGGACTTTTCTTTTTAAAAGGATTTTTAAAATAGAGATGAATATATACTTCACAGATGGTAGTTACAGTACCTTTGACTTGTGCTGAAAGGATATGTTGATATTTGAACCTATATCACCTCTCAAGCCTTGTCTTTTTACTTTTAAATAGCTGTGTTCTAGTATGGATGGCTAAGAACCTGATACTGCCAAAATACTAAATCCCTCCTGAAATTCCAGAAAGCTGTCTGTAGGTATCTAAAAAACTTTGAAAATTTGGCCCTCAGGATATAGATATTCACTTGGGACACTGTCAGAAGCACTTTTTCCAGTGTCATTAGTCACCTAAGTCCCATTAAAATCAGTGGGAAGTTGTCACTTCATCTGCTTGGGTGCAACTGGAAATCCCATGAGGGACTTACCTGCAGCTTTTGGTAACTAACTACCTTTCAACATCTGTCCCTCCATACACTCTACATCTCTCAAGATCTGCTCCATCTTGACGGGGTCCTGATTAGTGCAGAGTGAGATAGTTGTCCATGCAACAGCTTCTCAGGTGCAATAAATGAGAAGCACAGATTTTTTTAACAGAATTTTCTTCCTGCGACTCCAGAACAACATGGTAGATGGTACATGGGAGGTTTAAAGCATGGACTATAATATTAATACCTTTCCATTTTAGTAAATGGGGATAAGAAGAGAATCACCTACCTCACACACCAAACAAATAAACTTATTATCCTCTTATTTTTGAAGTGCAAAACCAGGGTTTCACTATCCCTAATGAGAAACTACTGCAGATAAACAATACTGCTCTGATAAAGAAAAGAGGGTACTACCCAGGATACAGATTGCATTTACCTAATCTCCTCCACAAATACTTCATAGATTTCATAGACATTAGGGCTAGAAGGGACCTTGGGAGATCATCGAGTCCAGCCCCCTGCACAAAGGGCAGGAAGTCAGCTGGGGTCATAGGATCCCAGCAAGATAAGCATCCAATTTGCTCTTGAAGGTGTTCAATGTAGGTGCTTGAACCACCCCCGCTGGCAGACTGTTCCAGACC
This sequence comes from Crocodylus siamensis, assembly GCF_052110815.1. Lineage (NCBI taxonomy): Eukaryota > Metazoa > Chordata > Crocodylia > Crocodylidae > Crocodylus > Crocodylus siamensis. Next base: position 19,540,846 of record NC_143409.1, on the reverse strand, counting down.
TTGCGGGCTCAGACAGTAAAGAAATTCTTCCTTATGTCCAGCCTGAAACGGTCTTGCAGGAGTTTGTGACCGTTCGACATCGTCATCCCTTGGGGCGCTCTGGTGAACAAACATTCCCCCAGATCCTGGTGGTCACCCCTGATAAACTTATAGGTGGCCATCAGATCACCCCTGAGCCTGTGCTTTTCCAGGCTAAAGAGTCCCATGGCTCTCAGCCTGTCATCGTAAGATCTGTTTTCCTGACCTCTGAACATGCGCGTGGCTCTCCTCTGGACTCTCTCAAGCTTCTCCACATCCTTTTTGAATTGTGGAGCCCAAAACTGGACGCAGTACTCCAGCTGCGGCCTCACCAAGGCCGAGTACAAGGGGAGAATGACGTCCCGAGATTTGCTCGAGAAGCATCTATGGGTGCAAGCCAGCATTTTGGTCGCTTTACTAGCCGCAGCATCGCATTGGAGGCTCATGTTCATCTTGTGACAATGATGACCCCCAAGTCTCTTTCTTCTGTAGTGCTATCCAACGTAGCACTGCCGAGCCTATAAGGATGCTGCAGGTTTTTCCTCCCAAGGTGGAGAACTTGCATTTTTCGGTGTTAAATACCATCAGGTTCTCGTCCGCCCATTTGCTGAGCTTGTCCAGGTCAGCCTGGATCACCCGCCTATCTTCTGGCGTGGATGCTTTGCCCCAAAGTCTGGTGTCATCGGCAAACTTGGCCAGTCCACTCCTGACTCCAATGTCCACATCATTAATGAAGATGTTGAACAGGATGGGTCCCAGGACAGAGCCTTGAGGGACCCCACTGGTCACAGGGCATCACGATGAGTGACTGCCATCGATTACGACCCTCTGGGTCCGACCACGGAGCCAGTTTCCCAGCCAGCGGATCGTGGTGGAGCCAAGGCCACAACTAGCCAGTTTGGCCAAGAGGGGATCATGGGATACCAGATCAAAGCTTTTTTGAAGTCAAGATATATGACATCAATCTCTTCTCCCTTGTCCAGGTGATAGGTCACCTGGTCATAGAAGGAAATGAGATTGGTCAAACAAGACCTACCTGCAACAAACCCGTGCTGGCTATCCCTTAGAATGTTAGCCTGGGCCAGTCCATCAAGGGTGGCCTTCTTAATAAACTTTTCTAAGATCTTCCCCAGGATAGAAGTTAGGCTAATGGGCCTGTAGTTAGCCGGATCCACGCTCCTCCATTTCTTGAAGATCGGCACCACATTGGCCTTCTTCCAGTCTTCGGGCACTACACCATTGCACCAGGAGTTCTCAAAGATCCGTGCCAGGGGCTGGGCTATGACGCTCGCCAGCTCCTTGAGTACCCTGGGGTGCAGATTGTCAGGGCCGGCTGACTTGAAGGTATCCAGCTTCTCAAGGTGTTCCTTCACGAGGTCAGCATTGATGGAGGGTAGGGGATCCCCATCACCCAGATCTCCCTGTCCCATAGCAGGCATGGGCATCCCGTGTGACTGATGAAAGACTGACGCAAAGTACCTATTTAATAGGTTGGCTTTTTCCTGGGCGTCAGTTGTCAGTTGCCCCATATGGTTTAGCAGGGGTCCAACATTGCCCTTGCTTTTCCTCCGGCTCCCCACATACCTGAAAAAGGACTTTTTGTTGTCCTTGATGCTTGAAGCTAGATGGAGTTCAGTTGCAGCCTTGGCTTTCCTGGTTTGCTCCCTGCAGGACTGGACCAGCGCAGAATAATCCTCCTTGGAGGTGAATCCCGTCCTCCATCCTTTGTAGGCTTTCCTTTTTAGCCGCAGGAGGTCCACTAGGTCCCTAGAGAGCCAGGAGGGCTGCTGTGCCTTCTTGCTGCCTTTCCTCCGTGTTGGAACAGATTTAGCTTGTGCATTGAGGATTGCTTCCTTGAGAAGCAACCACTCTTCTTGAACTCCCATCTCCCTGGGGTCATGGTCCCTGAGGGCCTGACCGATAAGCCTCTTGAGCTTGTCAAAGTCGGCTTTTCTGAAGTCAAGGACTTACTTGTTGCTGACTGACTTGCCAGCTTTACGGCGGATGGTGAAGGTGATCAGCTCATGGTTGCTGTCACCCAGCTTCCCATCGATCACTAGGTTGCCGATTAGGTCATCCCCAGTAGCCAGTACCAGGTCGAGCAGCGCTTTGCCTCTCGTTTGGCCCATAGACTTCTTGAATCAGGTAGAGGTCATCCACGCACGAGAGAAAGCTTTGCGACTGCTCGGATTTAGCTGAGTCATCTTCCCACGAGATGTCCAGGTAATTGAAGTCACCCATGACAACCAAGCTCCTGGAGCAAGCGGCCTCAGTCAGTTCCCGGGCGAACTCCTGGTCAAGCTCAGGACTTTGAGTGGGAGGTCTGTAGTAGACTCCCACCGTTGTGTCCCCTGTGCCGTTTTTCCCACAAATTTTTACCCAGAGGGTCTCTAGCTGTCCATGCCGGTCGCCAACATCAGCTTGCAGGGACATGTAGCTTTCCTTCACATAGAGAGCTACACCCCCGCCCCTTTTGTCAACACGATCCCTCCTGTACAGGGTATAGCCCTCTATACCCGTGGTCCAGTCATGGGTGGAGTCCCACCAGGTCTCCGTTATCCCAATGACGTCATAATTCTTTGCACTGAGCAGGAGGACAAGCTCCTCCTGCTTGTTACCCAGGCTCCTGGCATTAGTGTACAGGCAGGCAAGTGTGCCCTTGGGGGCTCTTGCCTTGCCCACAGATTGTGCCAGGGCTGGGGCAGGGGTGGGCTCCCTTAAGTGCCTTGGTCTGCTGGCTTTGCAAGGGTCGCTCAGCGGGCCAGCAGTGGCAGTCGTCCCCCCATCCCCCAGCGGGCTTAGTTTAAAGCCCGGTGGAGCAGGTCAGCCAGCCTGGCTGAGAAGAGCCTCCTCCCCAGGGGAGAGAAGTGGAGGCCATCTCTTCCCAGCAGCTCGCTGCCTCTCTCGCCAAAGACCGGGCTGTGGTCGTGGAAGCCAAAGCCTTCCTGATGACACCAGCTCCGCAGTCTTTGGTTCACTGCGTGGATCCTCCTCTCCCTCCTCAGCCCATAGCCTGAGACTGGGAGGATCGATGAAAACACCACCTGAGCTCCCAGACCCCTAAGCCCCGCTCCCAACTCCCTGTAGCACCTCATGACCTGGCTGGGGGTGCTCCGAGCCGTGTCATTGGTGCCCACGTGAAAAAGGAGCATGGGGTATTGGTCTGTGGGCCGGAGGAACTGCGGGATCCTCTCCGCAATGTCTCGGATGCGGGCCCCCAGGAAGCAGCAGACTTCCCGGGCTAAGAGGTCAGGGCAGCAGATTGCCCCCTCAGTGCCCCGCAGGATGGAGTCTCCCACAACAAACACCTTTCGCTTTGACTTGGGGAGAGCGGGGCCAGTAGCTGTGGTTGAGCCTGGGTTGCCTGCGGAAGCTGGCAACTGAGCAGGATCTGCTGGGGCTGCAAGAGGTGCGAACCTGTTGCTAAGCTCCGGCGAGGGAAGGGCCTTGGTGCGGTGGGCCTTAGGGCCCTTGACCACCTTGGTCCATGCCCCTGACTGGGCATGGAATAGAAATTCTTTCTATTGAATTTAACATTCTTGCTGTTATGTACCAGCACAATGCTACAATGTCTTGAGTCTGATGTTGTAAGTGAAATCTGACTCTATAAAAACAAAACCATGGAAATGTACAAAAATCATGTAAATGTTTCCACTGGTTTTAGGTTTTATAAAACCGTATTATTTTTAAAGCCGAAATGTTCCCCCTGACAATGGCCCTTAATCATAGATAAAATTCCTGTTTTAAAGGCTGTTATTGAAAAAAAATGAGCAGCGTACAAATAATAGACTCTGAGGGCAAAAATATCCCCTCAGGACTGCAACCCAAGTAGTATAAGTGAATTATACTGTAAGCTTGATGGCAATGCTAATTTCAATGTTCCTAAATGCAACTGTGGTTCTTTTTGTTCAATTATCATACGTGAAAGGAACTTCAAAAGTTAAAACAAGGAAAAAGACCAGGAATGCTATAAATAGGGGTGTACTGATAAAGATTTTCTTGGCCAATACCAGTAGTCAATTATCAACCAGCCATGTCAGCCAATACCAACCCAATAACTGATATTAACTACAAGACGAGTCATGGTGGGCAGAGTTAGACAGCTCAGCTCTGCCCTCCCCTCCCCATCGCAGTCATATTTATGGCATTTGGCACCTTTTACAGCACTCACTCCAGCCCCAGCCTGCAGTCCGAGCTGGGGTGACCAGCAAATTGCAAGTAATTTTGGCACTGGAGACAAACCAGGGAGAGATGAATGGAAGATGGTAATGTAATCATGATCTGAAGTCCGGGGGGAGAGAGCTGCTGGCATTAGAGAAGCATTTCTCAACCTGTGGGTCATGACCCAAAAGTGGGTTGCAAGAATATATGAAAGGGGTACAAACAACCTTTAAAAATGGATCAACAAACTTGAAAAATGTATTTACCTTTAAAGGTGAAAAAGGTGGGAAACCATGGATTTTCCCTCGCAGGCTGACAGAGTTCCAGCTTGGAACAGGCTGCTTGCCCCCTGCTTCTTCTCCCCTGGTACTACACACTGGGGAGCTGGGGCATGGGGGGGGGGGCAACAGACAGCAAGTCATGAGTAAGGGGGATTGGGTTGGGACTGGCCATTGATGTTTACAAATGGATCCTGGTACAAAGAGGGTTAAAAAGGAGGGAGGCAGCATCAGTTATTAAGAAGAAGCACGCACAGGCTTAGGCATATGTTAATGAGGTGAAGGGAAGAAGCTAGCTGCTGTGCAACACAAGGAAGTGGAATCAGAAGCAAAGAAAGGGAGCAAGTAAATGAGATGGACTAACAGGACATGCTGGCACCAAGAGAAGTGCTTGAGGCAAAGTCATAGGCAGTACAAAGAATCAAGAAAGGCATACTAGTATTAAGAGTAATGAAAAAGTATACACACCAAGGCAGAGATGAAGAGACGCTAACAATAGTAGAAGTAGAGAAAGGCAGGAGCCAGGCTGCAGGTAGAAGTAAGGGGACATATGTTTTTGGGGAAGAAATGAAAAAAAGCAGGCTTTCACTACTAGGAGACGAGGTAGGGAATCCATACAAGGGAGGGATGGGGCCTAAATACTTGCAGCTATTTTAAGTATTTGACATTTATATTCTTTTTTTTTTACTTTACAGGTTTAACTAAATGCAAATATCAGCAAAATAGCACAATGCATGCTTCGAGTCAAGCCTAATCCAAGATTCAATCATTCCTAGTTATTATGTTTTCAGTCTGATGCCCATTACGAAATAAACTAGAACTATGGAAAATGACTTATTTGGCAATTACATACAGTTTTGCAAAGAATAGTGCGTGTGCCATTCTGACACTCATCTGTAATACATCTCGTATATTTAAAAATACTTACAACCTTGAACGACTGGTTTAGATTTGATAGAGTCTTTAACTGTTGACCTGGTAATAGTATCTTTCTCATTACCATTTACTGTGGTCTTCTTCAGGCAATCTAGATTCCATTTTTTCCAAACAAATTTCTGTGGTTTTAGACCTGAAAAGGAGAAGGTAACTTTAGAAAAACACAGAATATTGGTGTTACTTTTGAAAACTGCCCTGTACCAAGCATGGCATCTTTCCAAAAATAGGTAGGGTAAAGTAGAGTTATAACTTTGAAAACTGTCTCATTATCAGTCCATTCTTAGTATCAGACAAAGTAGGCTGTCACCCACAAAAGCCCATGCCTCTCCAAACATGTTAGTTTACAAGGTGTCACCCAGTAGGCTTTCTGCCCAACTGCAGACTAACAAGGCTAACTATGTCTCTTTCAAAATAAAGTTACTACTTTTTAATTTCCTTTCCAGGCCTCAAGTCTTGTGCCTAAAATTACGCATGTGAACAGTCTGGCTACCTTCAGCAGGATTACCTACAAGCTTAAAATTACATACGGGCAAAAAAACGTGTAGGTTCAAGGCCATAATTTATATTTTGTTTGGATTATTATTCATGTTTATACAATTAATAGAGATTAATAATTTACATTAATGTTTGAGATAACAATATTTATTTCTTTTCTTGTATTACATGAGCTGCTTCCAAAGAAACTGCCAAAGTATTCTGATTTTCAGCAATTATGTTCTCACTGCACAATATTCATCCTCATGCATTTCACTAATTGCAGTAGAATTAATAGTGGTATCAGTTTCTCACTAGCATTTTAAAAACACAGATTTTTAAAAACTTTCTTTAAAAAAATACTATAATTGGTAATACATGACCAATATAAATAAATTCTTGGGAAGCTCAAGTTAGGCTCTTACTGAAAGGTTATTATTATTTTTTAAACAGTGCTTCTTTTTCCTCATATAGGGACTATGAATGCTCATCTTTGGTTTAATTTTCATCTACATTAGTATTACCTAAATGGACTATATTTGTTATCTTCTTTTTTTCTTCCAGTTGGTTTTAGGCAGGAACTTCTTGATTAATATTTTATGAAAGGAGAAATCTCTATTTTGTGGTTGTTCCATTTCTAGTAATTTGACATTCTTTCATTGCAAAGGCTTTGTATTTTGTCAAGGCTGTGAATTATTTTGGCAGTTGTGCACAATTTTGCCTTATTTTGTGGTTCTGAACTTCCGTTCCAGTAGAATTTTTGCTGCTTCTAACACAGAAGTTTCTGTTCTTCCAGAATGATATGGAATCTGTTCCACAGCAGTGGTATCCTAATTCTTTTTGGTAATTATTCTAAATCCTGATAACTCTGCCCACTATCTATTCATAGTAATTATATGTTACAGAGAACATCCTTGCGTTTATTCAGCATGACCCATATAGGGGTCATAATGCCTGCTTATTCCCAACTAGTTAATGTTGGGCTGCCTGTTGGCTAGCCCTGCACTGAAGCACCCTCATACCTCAGCCAGCCCCTTCACAACACACAGAGCCTGGTTGGAGTGGCCCTGGGGTGCTCTGACTGGGCTCCATGTGCTGTGCACAAATAAACTCCGGAGCAATATTCTTCAAAGTGTTTTTGCTCCATGGCACATATTCAAAGAGCGCATTCAGGAACAAAAAATTCTGGAGCAGTAAGCTCTGGAGTTTATTCATGCTCATTAATCATGTATCTAGATGTACCCATTATTATTATTATTTGGTAAATCATGTAGATCAAACTTTAAAACAGTAAAATCAAACCTCTTCTGCCAAATAAGTTCTAAAATGGCAACTAAAGCTGGATCCCTGCAATAATTCTCATAAAAATTGTCTCATTGCTATTTCAGAAGTGAATACTAGTTTTAGTTCCAAGTCCTTTTATAATACACTCATGTTTAATTGGAAGGGAAGATACTCTAAAGCTCCCTTCCAGTAGATATTCTTGGCCTGTCTCTGTAATCACATGACACCTTCTCATTTATTCATAGCAGAAATGCTAGATTTTGCATGTTAACTGCACTACTGTGCTCAACACAGGTTCTTCCAGAATATTCCCATATGATCACAAGAAAGAATCAACAAGCTGAGTTTTGCAAACAGCAGTTTACACTTATAGCACTACTAGTATGAACCCCTGGAGATTCTCAGATCCTTGCTGGCTAATTCCAAAAGCTTAAATATTTTTTCAGCTGATGCCTTCTAATGATGTCTACAATGATCCACAGATTAGAGATAATAGCTTGAAAAATGTTTTTAATCAGTCTTACATTCAGGTATCAGGCAAAATAAATTCATTTCTAAAGGAAGACCCATTCACAACAACTCATATTCCAGAATACTTTATAGTGCTTAGGTATCTTATAGTACTATTAAACATGGAGTAATATTTCATATGAAAAGTTACAATGGATGAATTTACAATTTAAAAAATGAACAAACCCAATAGTTCTAGACAGGCTTTACCAAATCTAACTGGCTAACGCTTAAAAGTGAAAGGTACTGAGCCAAAAGTAGCAGTAAAATAATGGAGTTAACAAATATGAGAGTTGGGAAAAGCTAGAGGAATCAAGACTGTCTAATATTTCCCAGTACAGCAAGACAAAAACATCAGAGGATGGACATTCTGCTTTAACTAATATTACTAAACAAAAAACACGGAAGCCCAGTTAGATTGCTATGTACGCATCATGAGAAGCACTACAATTAGAAAATCAGAGAGAGTAAACAGATTTGTTGAGAGGGTTATAAAGAATAGTTAACAGTTAATGCTTGTGAAGAACTGTATACCCTTTTCCTAAGCATTTTGAAATATGTCAGGTCTCATTTTATCTTTTTCTAAATAAGAAAGAAAATATGTTCCAGAGGGAAGATGAACACTCAGCTCAGAGTCTCTGCATTTGCTTTCTGATCTACTACCAATTGTTTTCAATTCCCAATACCCTACATAGCCAGCAGTTGGAATTTGTGATAGTGACACTTTAGATGAGAAAGCTTTGAGAACACCAAGTGTAACAGAGCAATTCTTACTATTATTAAATACTACCTATAGTCTTAATGAAGGAAAGCTATACTGAAATGCTAATATCTGGAAGATTTACAATTTAAATATGTCAATTAATTAACAGTACCTGATACCCACTGAAAGATTAGATCTACTAGTCCATCCTTGAACTCATCATCAAAATATGTAGTGGATTCTGGAAATGCTTCACAGAAAGCAACGTAAATGACTTGTGACAAACAATCAGGGTACACCTGCCAAAATAAATATTACAGTTAATATAATAAGCTTACCCAAACTCCTTCCATACTAAAGTTAATGTAGTACAAACTCTTTTTTCATAAAGTGTACTCAAATGAAAAGTACCAATCACTGAACTGCTGCATTCAAAGTAGTTGGAGCTTTCGTTACATGTGGGAAAGATTAAAACAACTATATCAAACATAACAGCAGGTCTAGTAGCTCAAAACCTCAATAAACAGGAGTAAACATCAGAGTTAACAGCTAGATGAAGCATTGGAAAGTGATAATTCTAGACTCTTTTTTTTTAAATTATTAATTCTGGGCTAAAATGCAGTTTATGAAATAAAAACTATGTAAGATTTAAGTAATCACCATATGTAATGAAAAGTAAGCATTTTGAAGAATTCTGCCCTGTTTATTGTAGCATTACATTTCATTGGTCATTTGCTGTGAGCCAAATATTAATTTCATATTGAACATAAGCCATTCCCACATTTTTTCTAGAATCAGCATGTTCTTGCTCCTCTCTCTCTCTCACATGGTCACACACAACTCGTTTTCTGTAGCTAAAATGCTGTGACCTAGATGTATGCATCTGTGGTGGGCCAGTAAGGGGTGCTTCTGAGCTGAGCCACCAACCTCACTGTGCCCAACCACCCTCCAGGCTCCCTGGGAGTGCCTCATGTCTTGCCGACCCCCTTCCTGGAGCATACCCACTAGCTTGGGGGTAAAAGCACCACCACCCAGGGTTTGGAGTGATCCTGGCTCTGTGCCCACTGGGAAACACAGGCCCAGTAGCCCTTGAGGGTACTCGACCCACTTCAAGAACTTGGGGTGCTTCCCTCAGTCTGAAGCACAAATAGTGGTCTCCCTAAGTCAGCCGAACCAAGGGGACCCCAAGGCATAATCTAGACCCACTCCCAACAAGTCTCCCATGCTAGGTACAAAGGAGAACTTTATTGATTACAAGGGGTAGGTCTGAAATAGGGTATACAGTAGAACAATATCAGAGAAATCCCATAGAGCAAAAAGGGTGTCTGGGCAGCCTTTGATCACACATCTGAGTTACTGAAAGCTATATATCTAGTTAGATCTCAGGTAGCTTACTCACAAGTATCATCCAGAGGCAGGTGGAGATTCCCTCTGGAGACAGGCAGTTGATTGATTATGAGTTTCAAGCGAGACAGCAAGTCTCAGACAGTCCAGCTCTTCTCTCTCTGCGTTTTCATCATGGCTACTGCCCTTCCTCTTGGGCGGTCTTTAATTTATATAGACTTTATGACCTCATTTACCTGGTCCAATGGAGACCAGCACCTGCTGGCTGCCAGCCAACCAATTTGAAATGCATCACTGGTTGTCGGGTAGACTGGCAGGGTCTTTAGCTCCCCCTCTCAGTCAGGCTGGCATTGCTTAGAACAATAAGGAGCCATAAGCCCCTCACCCAGGTGTGTGATGCCAATCACGTAGGCAGAGGGAGCAGGTTTTCCCCCTCCCTCAGGAATGTATCCAATTCAGGTTACCTAAAGAGATGGGATGTCTGCCCTCTGCAGGGACCATGTTAACCAAATTGTCACATAGCAGAGTTTTGGGGAGAGACAAAGGTGGCATTCTGCCACAGCATCCACATACCTGTGTGTGAGAGAGAGAAGGAGCCACCAGGCTCCAAGACTTATGGGCTAATCAAAGGTTTAGCAGCCCCAGGTCTGCAGCCCCAAGGAGCCCGACAGAGATTCCCCTTACCCAGGTGTGTCGGGAAGGGAGGGACCGATAATTCCCCCGCCAGTATAAAGAAGAGCCTGGGACAGGCAGGAAGCAACAATGCAGAACCAGAAAGAGGAGGAGGAGGAAGAGGAGGTGGTGGAGCATGCCAGCACATGCTGCGGGGAACTCTAAAAGCAACGTTGAGTGCTGGTAGGAGCCTCTGGCAGAGAGCAAAACCCCAGTTTGCTGGCCCCTGCGGGGAGCAGGACTGTTTGTTTCCCGGCCAAGAGCTGGCTGAGCCCCGGGAGAAGGGTACCATAAGAACCCTAATGGAGGGGCACTACTGACTTTGGAGTACCGAAGTACATGTAATAGTGGCACAAGCCAATAGTATAGACTTAAGCTGGTAAGAGAAATCATGGAAAGCTCTACAAAGGGCTCTCAGAGAAAGAGAGAGAGCCAACAACTGAGACTGACCCGACGAAGGTCAGGTTTGATTTCGAGTGTGGCTGCAGACAGCCGGAGCAGCGACACAGGCCAGGAGAGCCTTCTCTATTTTCGTGTTTTCTTTCTGACCTTTCTTTTGCTGTTTGTTCGAGAGGAACTGAGGACACGTGGCTGGACCAATTGGCTGGCTACCACCCGGTGTAACTGGCAAGGGTGTAGGGGTGGCAGAGCCCTCAGAAACTCGGGACCTCGCGGGACACCAGTGAGACTAATAATTGGACTACACATGAAGGTATCTGAACCAACTCCGTTAACATCAAGTCATGGCAAGCAAAACAGACGCGTGTAAGATCCCCAATTATAGCTGATAACACCCTAAGTGGCGTCTGTTTAGTCCACAGGGGATGGCGATACCCGACATTGTGGATTATGTCCACATTTGTATAAAGCTCAAAAATTAAATCTATTCAGGTAATATTAATAAGGAAATAAAGAATCCAGGCCCTTGGTTTTCTATAATTTTGGTATCCATCACTATATTACATATAAAACGCCATCTCTACTACAAATTAGTCTGAACTTAAAATCTGAGGACATATGATGGTTCTGGTCTAAAGGATGTGGTTGTTTGTCACATAATACACCTTACGACAGTTATTTACATTAATCTTTCTACTTCTAGTTCTTCAATGTGGTTTATAGGCCAATGGATCCCACCAGAACAAGATATTTGGGATGTCTGCTCTTTATTGGCCTGATAGCTAGCTTTCCTCTGATGGTCTGTATGACTGCGTAGCTAAAAAGTTCCCAAAGAAAGGAGGGAAAGCTGACAGAATAAGTCTAAGAAACCTTTTTAATTATTATTACATTTTTTAAAATTGCTGAGTAACTTAACTAAAAGAATGATTTTCAAGAAGCACAAATACAGGGTGTCTAATTTCTGCAGAACCTTATGAGAATTAAATGCCTAAGTGCCATTTGTACCACTGAAAATCATCCTTAAAATACTGGTATAGAATCTCAAATATAAATTATTGTTTGTTTAAGAAAAGGTAAGATAATTGCTTGTTAACAGCTTAAAACAGACTCACAACCTAGGAGTAAGTTCCAAGGGGCATAGCTTCTCAAGGCAGACTCAGAACTTCTGACAGAAGTAGCAAGACATCCTTATTTACTAGTTTTTCTCTGATACTCATCACAAGAGTTTCTGAACACCTCACATAAATTTACAACGTTTTCTACATAGCTGCATTATTAAGAAGAGAGTATATGTATATATGTCTCATTAGAATCACAAAGTGCCTTACAGAAATTAATTGACCATGTCCCAAGATAAGATTCAACCCCTCCCTTCTTGAGTTAAAGGTCATCTATGAACCTTCATGGAAGAGATGGTTATGTTACCGTTAACTTACATGCAATACAGTGGAAGTCGGAATTGCAACTTTCACTGTCAGGGTGCTACATAGAGTGACATATTTAAAAAGGCCAGATCTACAAAAGGTATTTTAGATAATTATACTCCATTTAAAATAACAATTCCATTGATATCAGTGGGACTTTAAGTATCAAAATAGCATTTAGATGCCTAATTATCTTTATGGGTCCAAGCTTAAGTAACAGAGCAGCCTAGGTCCCACTTTCAAAAGAAAGATAGGTACCTAAGTCTCAATGTCTTTCAATAAGGCTTATGTTCTTAAGTAGAGCTGGCTAACAACAAGGATTTCTAGTTTCTAGGAAATGTATTTGTCCCTTCTGGAATATGGCTTCAATATAATAAAACCTCAAACTTTTCTTTTGTTTTTTCAATTTTCAGTAAACCATGTGTTCCCCAGACGTTACAGCTGCTCAATGAAACTAACATTCTTGTCAGTTGTACTGTTAATAGAAGGACAAGAACTTCTACTTTCCTGAACAGCTGAAAGGGATCCCCAAGGTCTCCAGCCACAGAGTAAACCCAGGGGCATATCTGATAGGTGACTATGGCTGTGAAATGCCTTGGGGCTGGGAACTCTCACTTCCTAGGTTCCCTAACTCAGGATAAGCCCCAGAAGACATGTCTGCCCACTGTTTCCAACATTTTCAACTCCAGGGGAGACCTTCCAGGAACCCAGGCAGTTTTCTAAGAACTCTCACTTGGTTTTAGTTATAAAAGTTAGTTGTATCTAAGATGTTTCAAATTAAATATTTCAGACTCGAGGAACTTTCATTTTCAACAAAACTTTCAACAAGAAAGTTTCTTACCAGCTCTACTCCAAAGTTACATGCATTGTGAAAATGTTACTCAAGTACCAGCTTTGCCCTCATTTCTCTTTCTTTTGTTTGGCTATACAATGTAGTTTTAAGCAGAGCAATTTTTGTAGATCTCTAAGTAAAGGATGCTGTCTCTGTATACCTTCCCCTTTTAACTATCTAATTTCCATGCAGTTAATACATTTGAGAATAGTATTTGGAAGAGGAAAGACAAGATCCTAAAAACTTGAAATCCTAAACCACTGTACTGCTACCTGAAAAAACGCATCTTTTGTATTCCTGGGAACACACTGGAAAAGTCCCACAAAACTGCCTGCAATTCTGTCAAATAAGTGGTCTTGATCTTCCTGGTTAGTCTTAAAAGGAAAAGAAAATTGGAAAAAAGTGTTTCAACATAAAATCAAAAGCATATTATGGGTTAATACAATGATATGTGAAATTTAGACTATTACTCTGCAGCTTACTTAAACACAAGTAACACGATTACTCACAGGAGTTAACATACCAGGCTGAATTAAGCCGTACGAATTTCTTGTAGCATTGATTTGCTAATACAAGAAGCAACACTGTAACCATTTTACATTCTGTTATAGTGTCAGTCCCACATTTGCTTAAATGCTACACCAAATCATGACCAATGACCACAACAACAGCCCTGTAATGTATAAACACCTTATCTATTTTTCAACAAGGTACCTATTGATATTTTGAGTTAAAGTTACAGGGCATGTGCAGACGTTACACTTAGATCAACCTAACTAGGATTAGGTCAATCAAAGGGCTGATTTTTATAGACACTGGGAGGTGGGGGGTGGGGGCTAGGCTGGGCAAAAATATGGTTGGCCCAATCTGAATTAGTTAACCTCAGGATATGAATTAAGTTATATCGGGAACAAGTTAGCCCAACCTAACTAATGCCTCTACAAGTTTGAAGTGCAGCCCTGGGGTTGAGGAAGCCCAGCTGCTCGTTACAGACCTGGAGCTGTGCTCTTCCTACTTCTGCCCTGCCTGCCAACTGGGCTATTTTTAACCCCCCAGCCTGCTTACTCCCAGACAACCCCCTCCCCACCCATGGCTGTTGAAGACTCTATTCAATCTCTCCCATGAGAATAGAATCACACCTCTGTACAGCCAAGAATTTGTATTTTGTTCATTTGACTAGAACAGATGAGAATATTTAACATGGATAAGAATATTTAACATCAATTTATACCTGAAATTGCTGAAGAAACCACCACCAAAAAGAATCCTGGAAAACAGCAATAGATGCTTCTGAGAGAAATAACTTTCTCCAAACTTTAAAGACAGCTCTCTGTAAAAACAAAAAATTTTCTTAATTTATTTATCCTGATTCTAGAGATTGGAAAACAAAATATAAAGAGAATGAGCTGTGTGCTCCAAAATAAAATTCAGCAGATAGCATGAACTTTTCTTGGCTTCAGCAGCTACTTGGAAAAAACCTCGTGAGAGTACTGCCCAGGTCTCGCAGAATTGAAAAAAAAAAAAGACACTTTTAGTCCTCTACTTTGGGTATCTTAACATTGAGTCCCAAACTAGATAAACACATTGCCTGATTTTCATGTGTAAAGCAACTGCAGCTTCCATTAAGTTGGACTGCAATCTCAGATGTTCAATACAACTGAAAATCAGGGCACATTAATGCCCACAAAATTAGTGAGAGTATAGGTAAAGTTCTGACAAGGTTCTTTGGGTAAATCCAATATCTTTTATTAGACCAACTCAAATAGTTAGAAAAATTCTTCTGTCCAAGCTTTCAGGTACAAATACCCTTTGTCAGGCAGAGGAAGCATTTGCAATTGGTCTGTGCTCTTCCTGGATGGAGTAGTAAAACAACCAGAGGCCACTGCATATGCAAGAAAGCCACTCAGTTAAAGTGTAAACTGAGGTAGTTAATAGGTGAGAGACAAGGGGTGGGGGGAGGGGAGGAAGAGGATCCCCTGCCATGATGATCCTGGCTACCCCCTGCACAGGCTATTAGGACACCAGTTGGCTGATCCCTGGTACCAGCCTCAGGATCACATTGGAGTCAAGGGGTCCAATACGTCCCTGAGGCTGGCAGCAAAGATCAGCTGACACCCACCAAGGAGCAGTGGAGTCAATGACTCTGTTGCACCCCAAGCCTAGGAGCCCCAATCAGCTGCCAGTCCCAGTCTCCAGGTGCAAGAAACTTAAACGTCTCGGCTGCAACCTGGTGTCTGGGCACAGAAATCAGCAGCTGCTTCCAGCTGCAGGGGTGCACTGGAGTCCTTGACTCTGTGGCACCTCAGCAAGTGAGTGGCCTGGGGCATGACAGAGACAAGGCCTCTGATGCACCCCTGCAGTTGGGAGCAGCAGCTGATCTGCACTCCCAAGCTCTGGGATGCAGCAGTCAAGTGCTCCATTCCACCCCCATGGCTGGGAATGGCAGCTGCTCAGGGCTCCCACCTCCAGGGCATATCACAGCCCTTGACTCCATGAGTCCTGCAGGCTGGGAGTGGCAGTCAGCTGATGGGCTCTCCTAGCCTGGGGAGCATGCAATCAAGTCAAAAGCTCCCATGCACTCCCTAAGCCTCAAGCTCCAATCAACCGGGCTACATGTACATTTTAAGGTGTGATGGGAACCAGCCGCAAAGTTATCGCATCATTTTGGGTAATAATTTTATGACTTAGTCCATGTTTTATCACACCATTAATTGCACTACCACGTGGCTGGGTTACTACTTAAGATGCGATTAACTGGTTAATCACGTCTTAAGTGTAACATGTGCTGGGGCCTTTGAAAAGGATACTTACATACTGGCCAAGCACTACCACCCATTAAATTGAAAGCTGCAGAAGTATAACTTTTGTCTATTTACACCACAAAGGTGTTAAGCTCTATTAACGTTCTCTGCCAGCAATATTTTTATATGTGGAAATTATAATGATGTATATTTTGAGGGACTGACATATCAACCTTACTGCTGAAGTTTAGTATTCCATTACCAGCTTTCAACATGAGTGTTTAAGTGTACAAACTTTTTACTTAAAAAAGTGCTTGTGCATACGTACTGGCATGTTGCCTATTATTTCGAAAAACAGATGACCTAGACAGCTCAAAATCCTGAATTTTAGCTCCATCCCCAATTCCATAAAGTCTGCTTTTTGTCATACTGACACTACTTGGCCTTGAACAAATGACAGAAATTAATAACTGACATAATAAATAAATCTGACATTCAATCAAAGTGCATGAATTCCAGAAAAATGTGGTGCACAAATGACATAGTGCTTACAATAGTCTCTTTTACAAAAAAAGTGAATGTTAAACAACTGCAATAGTACTCCACATATAGAATTATAGTTTCTATACTGATCAGAAATGAAAACTTTGTATTTATAAAGATGAAAACAGTCAGGGCAAGTTATGATTACTCAATGCAAAAAAAAAAATAGAAATTAAGATACGGGGATGTCAAACATAGGTAATATTGAAGTGGAAAGACTGAGAGGGTTTGGGTGAGAGGAAGACAGGACCCAAAAAAGAACAGTTAGTTCTTCAAGATGGCTTTTTCCACATTATTTCCATTCTCTTGGTGAACATATGCCACAAGTATGTAAGACTGTATTCTTTTGGTCAGCAGTGTCCTCTGAGGCAATGTTTCACCTTAATCATCCTTGGTGGGCCTCCTTCCTGCTGGCATAATAAGCAGAATTGGCCTTGAATAGTAGAGCGCAGCATTAAAGATTCACAGCTTCTAAGTCTGAGTTTACAACTGTAAATTACTCTAACATAGTTTCTTTCAAAACAATATTTAGCTTTGAGACGCTAGAGTAGGGCAAGCTTTCATTGTTGCTGCCTGTTATTACAGAACAGGTCAGCCTGTTCTGTAATAAATAAAGGACATAATTGTCTAGGTTTATCTTTTTGGTATCCTTCAGGAGTACCTAAAGCAGATACAAAAAACTTAATGGAAAAAAGGACCACGTGATAAGGCTGATCTCTGAAAGATTTTGAATAATTTATGTCAGCAATTTCTACTTAGCAAAATGGAGTGAAGACTACATACTTTGAAATTTTGAGCTTTTATAACCAAGTCCCACAGATCTGCAGCATCTAAGTGTCTCGGCAGTTCTGAAAGCTGTTTTACCTTGAAACCCGGGTACTGACAGTTCTAAACAGGAAAAAAAAAGTTTAATTGTACAAGCTAATTATTATGCTTTTAGTTATCTTAGATTTGCACAGCTATTCTGCTGAGGATATCAGAAAAAACATAACTCCAAAATTTTTTAAATCTGAAATTAAAGACACTTACTCTATAACAGAGATGTCCCATTTTGGGAGCCACATTTTATCAGCAGTTTCTTCATCAATTGTTTGTTCCCATTATTCAGTCCTAGTAAGAGGTCCAGTTTACCAGCAAGTAATTTTCATTTAGGTGTCAGCAAATTACCAGCAAGAGGTAGGATCATCCCTATCCAAACCATCCTACAGAAATCCATGGTCTAACCTCCTAGCCAAACTATGCAGATAAACCTGACACAAAACCCAAGACATAACACACCAACCTGTCACAGGTAAAGCAGGGGGAAGACAGCAGCCAATGCGGATGTTAATATAGGCTTGAGAGATCCCAGTTAGAGGGCCATGGCCCCCACTACAGAGGAAGGCAAAACCCCCACTGGCCATACCAATCTGACCATAGGGTAAAATTCCTTCCTGACCAAAATATGGCAATTGGCCTGACCCTTTAGCTAGGAATGTCTGGGTTTAAGTCCCACCAGGAACACTAGCACACCCAAGTCAAAATCTCCAGCCTTCCCTGTAGCCAGCATCCAATGCCTCTGAGGAAGGCTTTTTAAAAACAAACAAGCCCTGACATGCAGCAGTGGGGGCCGGGGGGATTTCTTCCCAGCCCCATGCAGCAATCAGCATAGCCCAGAAGCTTGGGAAATACCCACAGTAGAATGTAAATATAGCTATACCTAGGTCATCCCAAAGCAGTGGCTGTCCAAGCTCTTCTTGAACATCTTCAGTGATGCAGAGTCCACAACTTCCCTTGGCAGTGTATTCCACTGCCTCATTCACCTAACAGTCAAGAAGTTTTTCCTGATATCCAATAAACCCTATTTTACTGCAACTTCAAGCCACCTATCTGTGTCCTACTCTCTATAGCAAGAGAGAAAAGGCTTTTCCTCTTCATTACGGCAACCCTCCAAGTATCTGAAAACTGCTATCATGTCCCTTCTTAACCACTTTTTCTGCAAGCTGAACATACCTAGCTCCTTCAACCTCTCCTCATATGACTTGCTTCCAAACCATGTATTATTTTTGTTAACCACCTCTGGGCCCTCTCTAAACTTCTCCACATCCTTTTTGGAATGTGGAGCCTAAAACTCTACACACTGCTATAACCAATGCCAAGCAGAAAGGCACTTATCACCTCCTGCGTCTTGGACCTAATTGCTTCTATTGATGCATCCCAAAACTGCATTCACCTTTTGTAAGGCTGAATCAGACTGCAGACTTAATACTGAGTCTATGATCTACCAGGACTTTCAGATCTTTCTCCGTAGTGCTGCCATCATTCCAGGTATCATTTTGTATTTGTATTTATGATTAATCGTCCCAATGTGTAGCACCTTGCACTTGTCAATATTGAATTTTATCCTGTTAGCTTCAGCCCAGGACAGTCACCTGTGAGACTTGACTCAAAACCTCCTCCTATCATTCTGATATGGATCCATTTATAATTACTAGGGCTGTATGAAACTTCAGTAGGTGATGCGATTTGGAGATGATTCGACCCAATTTGGAGGCCGAATCTCTGAATCCAAATCGAATCAGGAGAACAATTAAAAGCTCTGGATCAATTCAGAAAAGCTTCAGAAAAGATTCAGCCACTTCAGAGATTCGGCCATAGACTAAACAGGCAGCTGACACAGCTGCCTCCAGCTGGTAAATCTGCTGGGACTGTGGGAGGGATGGGGTGTGTGGGAGGGAGGGATTGGGGCTGGGACAAGTTGCCCAAGCAGGGCAGGGGGGCATGGGATGTGGGTGCAGCAGTGCTGGGAGCAGAGGCTGCCGCCCAGAGCGAGCCAGGACTGCATCGCACCGCCCCCTCCTCCTCCATGCACCAGCTCTGGCAACAGAGATCAGGGTCTCCAAGGTCTCATGGCAGAACCCCCCGCGTAGCATGGCACAGTGGGGGGCAGCGGGTATCACCCCCTCCCCTCCGCCTGGCATCCATATGGCAGCTGTCGCATCATGCTGGTGCAGTGTGTCTTGGCAGGGCACCATGCACTGCCTGGGAGCTGGGGCCACTGGGGCTAAGCAATGCTGGGCTCTGGCTGGAGCTGCCCCAGCTCCCAGACAGCTGGGGAGTTCTGCCACGAGCACTCAGAGGCCCCAAATGCCGTTCCTGCCGCCGGTGAGTGTGGGGCTTTTTTTTCCCTAAAAGTTCTGCACTCACCAGCTGCAGCACTGACGACTGGGGCCTCTGGGTGATCACAGCGGAGGCCCCCCATGCAGCATGAGCCAGTAGGGATCACCCCCTCCCCCCGCTTGGCACCCACGCAATGGCTGTAGTATTACGTTGGTGCAGTGCAGCTCGGCAGAGTGCTGCGCGCTGCCTGGAAGCTAGAGTGGCTCCACGTGTCAGCCAGAGCCTGGCACCTCTCAGCCCCAGCAGCCCCAGGTCCCAGACACAGGGAGCACCCTGCCGAGTCGCGCCACACCTGCACCATGAGGCAGCTGCCTCATGGATGCCAGGCAGAGGGCAAATCCCACTGTCCCCCACTACATGGGAGGGCTCTGCCATGAGCCCTCAGAGGCTCCAATCACTGCTTATGCAGCCCGTGAGCCCAGAGCTTTTTTAAAAAAAGAGAGCCAGGCAGAGCAGCCATGGGGGCTTCTCCCACAGCTCCCCCTGCCCAGGGACAGGCAGGCACAGCCAAAGGACTCGCAGGAGAACCTGCAACCACCCAGCTGTGTCTGCCTCTACCCAACTGGCCCGAATCACTGCCGAACCTTCCAAGCAGATTCCAAACCAGATTAGGCCAAATCAATTCAGGACAGTGATGCAAATCTCCTAATCAGATCACTGTCCTCCAAATCAGCCAAATCTGAATCTGAATCGAATACTTCCCTATTCGCACAGGCCTAATAATTACTGTATTTTTTTGGTGCACTAGTCAACACAATGTATAAGTCAACCCTATATTTCTGATCCAAAAAGCTCCCAGGGAGGTTTGCCCCATGGGCAGCACAACCTCATGACATTTCTTTCCATCCAGTCCTCCAGGTCTCTCTGAATCCTTCCCCCACCCTCCAGCATATCTACTACTATCCACGGCTTGGTGTCATCTACAAACTTGCTAAGGGGCACTCTATAATATCTTCCAGGTAATTTAGTTGAAGGTAGCCACTGTGGATTTCCACTTGTAATTATGTTCCAAGTGCACAGAAGACCATGGTAGGCTACTGTTCTAGTTCAGAAAACAATACCTCTGTGCCTTATGTAAACCTTTCCTATATTTTGAACATTCTGTTATTTTTTACCTCAAGCCAAGTGGCTTACCTTGTGCTTCAAAGTGCAGGAAGTAATATAAAATAATAAATCTAGACATTTTTGTAGTGATACAAAATTTTCAAAGCAGCAGGCAGCTATTCACTGATACTCTTGTGAAGTACATGGTTTTTGACATGCTGTTTTCAATATTACTGCTCAAGCAAGTCAGTGAGTAGGTTTTGGATCTTATAGTTGTCATCTGAGGAGAATTCAGATTTTCTATCTTTGTTTATCTCAATAATATTGTCCTTTAATTAGCTCAGTTAAAACTACAGTAGTAGGTTACGTTAGAATTCTGCAGCCGCTTCTCTATCCAATGAAATATGCTCAAAATTGTTATTTTAGGGCTCAGACTTGGGAACACACCTGAGTAATGTTACTGACATAACCTAGCATTCTTAGCTGGCAAAGTTCCCCCTTCTGTACTTTTACTAGCCAGTTTTGGTTAGATGGTCCTTTAATTCATGCTTAAAGTCAAAGAATCTCTAGGAGCTATAGGGATCAAAACACAGAATTGACAAAGAGCCACATTTGCTTCCTCAGATCCTTTATCAAGCACATTTTAGAAAGACACACATTGAGCCCCACAATTCAGAATAACCAACACACTAATATTATATTTAGATGTGCTTTTATATCATGTATGGAAATGTATGTAACTAAAAAAAATGATCATGACTCTCTAATACATATATATTTTGGGCCTGATTCTGTAGTTGTTTCTTTTCCTGAACTGATTTCCATATCCTTTGATATAATATGTTGATATATCACAATCTATAATATTTGGTAACACTTACCTCTACATTTTTATTACTTGATTCCTTAGGAATGTATTTAGCAACCTGAAAAATGTTTTTTAAACAAATTATTCAAAACTAATACTAAATGCATTTTTCCAATGAAGTAAAAATCTTATGAGATTCTCAGGTACAACAAGAGAACATAAAATACCCAAATATTACTTCAAATTCAAAACAATGGCCTGCGATACCCAAAAGTCTTATTTCACATTCCCCTCCTCAATATAAAAAAGGGTTATAATTTTCCAAGTAGCTTTGCCCCTCTGAGCATTGGTAGAACTTTCCCCTAGACACCAGATAAAGTACCCTTTGGAAAACTGTTCTAAGGGTGCCTGTACGTATGCGGGGACTCTACTCCAGTGCACTGTACAGCACATCAGAGCAGATCTGATTAATCAAGTCTGCTGAAGCATGTTAGTTAGCATGGTCCAGCAGCCTCTGCATCTCATGTATTCTCATGTATTCAGCAGCCCATGGGGCTGCATTAACTAAAGCTCTTTGAATAAGCTTTAGTTAAAGCACCCCCGCCACCATTTTGAAGCATGGGAAGCTGAATACACAAGACGCTACAGATGCTTTTAATTAGAGAGGCTCTCAGAACCACTCAAATTAAAGCCACCTCCCCCCGGGAACATATATAAAAATTCCCTAAATGTGTAAGACAATTAAAAATATGTTTACAAATAAATAATATACCTTTGATTTTCTAAGCTTGTCTGATTGAGTTGACATTCTTTCAGGATCAATACACTGAGTAGCAATAGCTTTAAAAAAAAAGAGCAATGTTTAGCAAAAAAGTTGTCAATACTATCCTTTTAACTTCAGGATAAACTCAGGATTTCAACTGAACTGAGGCTCTTCTTCAGCAAAGACATAATATTAGGTATTGTGTATAGTGCGCTTGAATCAATTAGATGAAGCGTAAGCTTAGTAAAATGTGCAATTTCTTTCTTTTCTCACTGTCTCTTTATGACACAAATTTGTGGGGCTCATATTTGTCTGAGGTTCTACACATTTTTGCTGGTATTTTAATCTCAATCACAAAGGTAAATATGTGAATAAATCTTAGTAGGATTAAAGCTTAAAATTATTGGGTTTTATTATAAATTTAACATTACATCTACATTTGAAATTTAGAGAAAACTTAACTGACTAAATATGAAGGCTCAATGTACAGCAAGCCAGCCACTGTTAAAGGAATCCTCTCACTGCCAAATGTCCCTAGGCTGATTCACTTTCTAAATTTAAAAATCTCATCTACCTAAATCTATGATGGACCTATTCTTCCTTTCAGAATGGGACAGACAGAGACTTGAGACGAAGATTCAAAAGCGTTTGTATGGTTCTGTGTATTTTTATGAGTATTTAACAAACATTAATATTTTGTCTCATCATACCAACATAAAGCAGTGAAGTATTATTATCCCAAGAAATTGGCCACAGTACTAGAAACTGAAACCATATCTCCCATGTTTCACACTTACAATTTTATCCTTCCTGGGTTGTCTAGCAAAGGAGTTTACAACAGTGGTACTTAAAATGGACTTTTACTGCATTACTATATTATAAACTTTTACTTCTTATTTTGTACTCATAACATTTTTTCATGCTCACTTTGGTTGTCAAAATAATTCAATTACTGGATATTACTGAAAGTACCAAAAGGTGGTTATTCACAGCTTTGAAAGTGTGACTATTAGTATTGCTATAATTTGTAACTACCTGGAAGGAATGTCAAACAATCCTACTCTCTCTGATTTAGCAGAGTACATGATCACACACTTTCAAGTGCTCTTATGATTTGGGACCTTCTTTAGGGATTTAGGCCCAGAGCTCCCAAAGTATTTAAGTACTATCCTGCTGCAGAGTAAAAAGCTCCACAGCAGCACCTGTGTAGACGCTGCTCCGACTGGCTGGGGCACAAGCGTGCTTCAGTGTGGGGAATACCTGCTGGCTAGCCATGCACTGAAGCTCCCTCATGCCCCAGCCAGCCCCTCCACAGCATGTTGAGCCAAGGGGAACAGTCGTGGGCTGACGAGCTGGCCCCCCAACGCTATCTGCCAGCCAGGGCTGCTCTGACCTGGCTTAATGTGCTGCACTCCCTGGCGCACATTTAAATGTACGCCTGGGAGCAATAAGCACCAGTTTGTTCAAGAACATTAACATGCATGTATAGATGCACGCACTGTTGAAGATCTGGATCTCTGTGACCGACTAAAATTAGCTTTCTACTTATTTAAAAGTAGCTCTCTCTCAACAGTTTTTCTGTAGTCTTATTGTTATTAGAATGGGATTGATTCTCTGCAATATTCAAGTTAAATAAAAACAGACAAATAAACCAACTCAACTTTCTTAAGCAAGAAGACATGAATGAAACCACATATTTTTCATACTCAACACAGGGCTGGGAGCTGGGGCAGGCAGAGCAGCCATGGGAGGGCTGGGAGAGCAGACGGGGGTCATGGGGCTTATGGCAGAGCCCTCCGGACAGCATGGGGCAGTGGGGATAACCCCCCTCACGCTTGGCTGCAGCTGATGAGTGGGGGCTTAAGAACTAGGAGCTGGGGCCAGGTGGGGCAGCCATGGGGGGGCTGGGACAGCAGGCAGTGGTCCAGGGGACTGGGGAAAGAGGCAGGGGATGGGGCCTGGCAGGGGTCCTCCCATGGTCCCCTCTCCCCCCACAGCTCCTACTTACCAGCATGGAATCAGGGTCCAGCTCCCTGCTGCAGCAAGTGGGGACTGTCTGAATCGCTAAAGCTCTCCAAATCAATTTGGACAGTGTCACAGGGTGACGGCACAATATGGCCCCGAAGAGGAAAAGGGGAACCCTGGGACCCGAAATAAGGTGGGGGAGAGAAAGTAAGAAAAAAAGAAAACAATAAGTTTCTTACCTGCAGCCAATGACGCAGGAAAGCCGGAAGTGGAGGCGGGACCCACGTGGCTAATTAGCCGCATCTTTTTAAAACTACGGCCAGCTGTGATCAATAATGATCTGAGCCGGCACGGGGGCATAAAGAACGCCCCGAGAGAAGAGGAAGGGGGAGAGAGCTGGAGGCCCGCCAGGAGGGGAGACGATCCTGAGGCCTCATCCGGAGGCAAGGGAGAGGCTAGCAGCCAGCTGCAAAGCTGGAACATGTCCCCCAACAGAGGGAGGGATAACGCCCGAGGAAAGGCGACGGATGCCCGAGCAAGCGACAGTGGAGCCGGCAAAAGGATCTGGGGACAAGACCCAGCACTTGGAGCCTCCTTGAAGAGAGGGGAGCAAAGGAAGACCCGGAAGTCCAGGTGGGATCGCCACGGGTCTGGGGAGCATCCCAGAGTCCATCCCCCGTAGGGAACCGGAATACAAGCAGCAAGAGGGGCTGCAGAGTTCTGGATTCTGCCAGGCAGAATCACTCAGCAAGGGACTGAGGGAAGAGGGAAACCCGAGTGTCTGGGAGCATTCCCGAGTGCCCATTTGGGAATCGCTGCACCTAGTCATAGGGGAGCTGCAGAGAGCACTACAAAAGGGGAGAATTTTCTCTGGGACAAGGAGTCCAAATTTTGGTTTCTTAACCCAGGAAACTTGCGGGTAGTATTTTTCTTTGATGTTTGACTGAGTGACCCTGTGACAGGAGTGCCACTATTGGAGCCTCTCCGGGTATGACTCTGCCCTCCTGTAATGGGCCAACCGCCTGCTTATTCGCCTGCCATGCCTTGATCTTATTTAATAGATTGCTGTAATTAGCAGGAGGCTGCCCATTTCTACGCGCCCCGATGACAGGGGTCGCTATCTGAGGCTTCTTTTCCTCCCCTACACCACAGCCCAAGCCTCGCAGATGATGCTGGTGTAATCTGACTCTGGCCCTGTTATGTCTCAGCCCTCCTTTTGCCCCGAAGAGGAAAAGGGGAACCCTGGGACCCGAAATAAGGTGGGGGAGAGAAAGTAAGAAAAAAAGAAAACAATAAGTTTCTTACCTGCAGCCAACGACACAGGAAAGCCGGAAGTGGAGGCGGGAACCACGCGGCTAATTAGCTGCATCTTTTTAAGTCGCCACCATGTATCTCTTGGCACCGCAAGGTGAGGGACGGGCCCCAGGAATCGTAAGCAACTCTGTGTGGCTGGGTCTAAGGATGAGGTGTAGGGGAGGGCGGAGCCTCTCAGAAGACCAGCGCCCCTGAGGGTCCTAACCCCAGATAAGTTGAAGTAGTCGGCCTCTCCACTGAAGGTTCCAGCAAAGTCGTGGCAGGCGAGATGGGGTGGAGACTACCGGTAAGATCACATCCGGAACAGACCATTCCAGGGACGAAGCGGCCCTCAGGCCCATATGCCAGAGGCTGAGCAGCGTGAGACCTAATGTTTGAGGCCCGCCGGTTGCAAAGTGGTGCATTGGCCGGGAACTTTCCTGAGAACCCGAGCAAAGAGGCACAGCCCAAGATGCAACCCTCCCAATAACCCTAGGCCAGAATCTACAAATCTACAATCTACAGAATCCCGATAGTGGATGCCCAACAAGAGATGCTCGGGCGACAACAGGAGTGGCTAAGACATGGGCTGACATCATTTAAAATGCCTCGCATGACAGGGGAAGACGACCCTGAGGCTTATATAGAGGCCTTTGAGAGGCATGCCATCCTAATGGGGCTCGACAAGGGATACTGGGCTAGCCAGTTGGGCACGCTGGTTGTGGGGAAAGCCCAGGCAGCCAATCACGCGCTTTCCCGGGAAGAGGCAAGGGATTATGAGGCCGTGAAGATGGCAACATTGTATCAGTTGGAGATCAACCCGGAGTATTATAGGCACTTGTTCAGAGCCAAGAAAGGCGGGGAAGAAAGACGGCCCCGACTCCTGTTACAACACCTGAGAGATTCTTTTGGGAAGTGGATTAATTTAGAGATTTGCGACAGGGCGATGCTAATAGATCAGATTGTTGTAGAACAGTTCCTCAACAATCTGGAGGAACGTGTACAACGGTGGGTCCGCCGACATTCCCCAAGGAACTGCGAAGAGGCCCTGAAACTGGCAGAAGCCTTTGCTGCCTCTGAGGGGTATTATCCTAAGGAAAGGAGGGTAATGACACCCCCTCAACAGCCTTCGAAAGAGCCAGAGCGCTGGCGTCCACCACAAAAGGGACAAAATCGGGATAGCATCTGCTTCCACTGTGGAAGAACGAGACACTTTGCCAAAGGGTGTCTTGGGCAAGCGAATGAAAGATGGTGGCCAGACACGGCACCCCGGGGAACCATCGGGGCTTACAGAGACAGTGCACCTACGGAGCCTATGGATTGCAGCTTTGGTAATGGGGGAGAGAGTGCCGTCTGGAATAGATCAGTGGTACAGGTTAAGGTCAACGACCGCCCCCTGCAGGCTGTCCTTGACTCCGGATGCGCACAATCACTAATCAGAACTGACCTCGTAACCAATAGCGCGAGACTCCGATCGAACCCTGTGAAAGGCTCCTGTCTGCATGGGGAGGCCCAATATATTCCCTGACGATGGGTGAGGGAGAACGGGTCAAGGTTATGTCCCTTATATGACTGGACAGAGATGTGGAAAACAGTCGTCGAGACTTAAGGAGGCCCGAGGGCTGGTGGGGAGAAGCGGAAGAAGAAGACCAGAACGAGGACGACAAGGGTGCACTGGACTTTCAGGACATTGTTAGCAGCCAACAATTCCGAGAAGCTCAGGAGGAAGATGCGGAGCTCATCCAAGGGCACACTACCACACCTGAGGGCTCCGGTGAGGCTTCAACATCGACCCCAACTAGATACCCCAGATATGAGGTAAGAAATCGGCTCTTATATCGTATAATGCGAGAAGGTGTGGGAGCCGTGGAAAGGACGCAGTTAATGGTGCCGAGGTGTTTCAGGAGGATCATTTGGCGACTAGCCCACACAAATCCCACAGGGGGACACATGGGCTGGGATAAAACAGTCGCCAGGATTACCCGGCACTTCTGGCCGAGAGTAGCAGAGGATGTGGCCCAACAGTGTGCTGCGTGCCCCAAGTGCCAAAAGGCCTAAGAGGATCGTCCACGTCCCGCCCCCCTTCAACCTCTACCAGTCATAGAGACCCCATTCTTGCGAGTCACGATGGATATAGTAGGCCCCTTACCCCGAAGTAGCGCGGGCAATCAGTACATCCTGGTGGTAGCGGATTACGCAACCAGATACCCAGAGGCGGTCCCCTTGAGATCAGTTACAGCACCACGAATAGCAGAACTGATAAAATGGATCGCCCGAGTGGGGATCCCGTGAGAGATCCTAACCGATCAAGGGCACAATTTTATGTCCGGGGTCTTAAGAGCAGTGTGCCAGACTATGTGGATAAAACAACTACGCACGTCCGTGTATCATCAGCAAACAAACGGTCTCATAGAGAGGCTTAATGGGACCATTAAGAGAATGCTCTGCAGATGTATCCAGGAAGAGCCCCAGAGATGGGATTTGCTTCTTCCCCTTGTGCTGTTTGTTCTTAGGGACTCCCCGTTGGAATCCCTAAAGTATTCACCATTCGAGTTAGTTCTGGGGCACAGGCCTAGAGGGCTTCTACAAATGCTAAGGGAAGACTGGGAATGTCCTTCACCCCCGGGGGTGGAGACTCCCACTTGTACTCGATGACGGAAATTCTGGCAATAAGTGGTGCAGGACATCGCCATGGAGAATCTGCGACAGGCCCAGCAACAACAAAAGGAGAAATATGATGCGCGGGCTAAAGAACGGGAATTCCAACCGGGCAATGGGTCCTCGTCCTTCTTCCTACCTCTACGAGTAAGGTCATAACCCAATGGCAGGGTCCATTTGAAATAATTAGGAGGGTAGGGCCAATAGACTACGAGGTATCCCGACCCTGGTATCGCAGGACACGACAGATCTTCCATGTCAACCTGCTCCAGGAGCGGAAGCAATCAGAGGGTTGGGCAGCCTTTGTGGAAGAAGAACCCAAAGACCTGGGGCCCCAAGGGAGCCAGACGGAGGCTGGGGCGGAAACAGTGGAGTGGGATATTCCCATTGGGAAGGAGTTATCCAAAGAACAACGGATCAGCCACCTTTATATCTACCCTAGATTTAGCAAAAGGGTATTGGCAAATTCCGGTGATCCCACGGCATAGACCCAAAACCGCTTTTGGTACACCATGGGGGCGTTCTGAGTTTCTACATATGCCGTTGGGATTACATGGGGCAGCAGCGACCTTCCAACCCCTGATCGAGAAAATCCTGGCACCTTATGTTAGCTACGCTGCGGCATACATCGATGACATAGTGATCTTTACCCAAACCTGGCCCCGGC
Organism: Crocodylus siamensis; assembly: GCF_052110815.1. Taxonomy (NCBI): domain Eukaryota; kingdom Metazoa; phylum Chordata; order Crocodylia; family Crocodylidae; genus Crocodylus; species Crocodylus siamensis. The sequence goes on along the minus strand of NC_143409.1, from coordinate 19,512,170 downwards.
ATGTAAGAGCCCTAAAGGGTACAGACCGACGCTTCAGAGATGGCTGTTGGGGCAGTTCTCACCCAAGAGAATGCGGGGATGGAAAGGCCCGTGGCGTATGCCAACTGCAAGCTATCCCCCGCAGAAACAAGGTACGCCGCAATCGAGCGGGAATGTCTAGCCATCCGGTGGGCCGTAAACCATTTTCAGTATTACCTAATGGGCCGAGAGTTTACGTTAATAACAGACCACGCGCCGCTGCGATGGCTAGGGACAGCAAAGATTGACAATGCACAAATTATGAGATGGGCCTTGGCCCTCCAGCCTTTCAAATTCCGCATAACACATCGCCCTGGGATTTATAATGTAACTGCAGATTTTCTATCTAGATGTGAAGCGAGGCCTCCTGACGACAAGGACGAACACAAGCAAGGTGACACAAAGGCCCGACCAGGTAGGGAGATGACAAGCCCCAATGGAACGCCCCAAGGCAGCTTGGAGGGGGGATTGTGTCGCAGGGGGACGGCACAATATGGCCCCGAAGGGGAAAAGGGGTGCCCCGGGACCTGAAATAAGGCGGGGGAGAGAGAGAAGGGAAGAAAGAAAACACAGGTTCCTTACCAGCAGCCAAGATGGGCACGTTCTGGGCCTAGCCAGGGCTAGGACAGATGGATACCATGTGCCACCTGGGCCAGGCACTCAGAGCAGAGTCCAGGTGGCATGGGGAGGAGACAGAGCCGGGAAAGTCACTGCAGGCAGGTCGGCTTGGCCAGCTCCTTGGAAAAATGGGGGCCAGGCAGGAAGCATAGGCTACCCTGGGGCTGCGCAGTCTCAGGCCACAGCATGCAGCAGCACTCCAGGTGGGACCTGGTGCAACCCAGCCTGCACAGCTCTGAGTGGATGGGGAGCAGCTGACCTGCCTGTGAGGGGATGCCACTGCAAGACACTGGGCCCAGGGGGTTCCCAGCTCAGTCTCCCAGCATGCTAGGCACAGCATGAGCAGGATAGAGCTGCCACCGATGTGAAGGCCTGGCTGCATGGAGTCCCCAGGGCTCCAGGAACAGCCACCACAGCTGCTCCAGCCTGCCTGGGCCCCGGCTTTGCCCACGCACAGCTCCTCTCCAGGGCCTGAGGCCGGGGCAGGCACTGTGCAGGCTTCCTCCACTCCAGGACCGTTGGGAAAGCCTGAGCGCCCAAGCCCCAGTGGCTGCTGCTGGGGTGTCGCTTTCTCCCTCTGCAGGACACTGCCCTGGATCCAAGCCACAGCCAGTAGCAGTGGCAGACAGCAGCGAGAGACATACCCTCTTCTTCCTTTCTATTTTTCTTCTTTTTTCTTTTCTTTCCCTCTTTTCTATCCCTCTTTTTTGTCTCCTTTTTCTCTTTTCTTTCTCTTCTCTTTTTCACTTTTCTTTCTGTTTTTTGTCTCCTTTTCTCTTTTATCTCTCTTCTCTTTTTCACTTTTCTTTCCCTGTTTTTTGTCTCCTTTTCTCTTTTATCTCTCTTCTCTTTTTCACTTTTCTTTCCCTGTTTTTTGTCTCCTTTTCTCTTTTATCTCTCTTCTCTTTTTCACTTTTCTTTCCCTGTTTTTTGTCTCCTTTTCTCTTTTATCTCTCTTCTCTTTTTCACTTTTCTTTCCCTGTTTTTTGTCTCCTTTTCTCTTTTATCTCTCTTCTCTTTTTCACTTTTCTTTCCCTGTTTTGTCTCCTTTTCTCTTTTATCTCTCTTCTCTTTTTCACTTTTTTTCCCTGTTTTGTCTCCTTTTCTCTTTTATCTCTCTTCTCTTTTTCACTTTTCTTTCCGTTTTGTCTCCTTTTCTCTTTTTTCTCTTCTCTTTTTCACTTTTCTTTCCCTGTTTTGTCTCCTTTTCTCTTTTTTCTCTTCTCTTTTTCTTTCTTTTTGTCTTTTTCTCTTTTCTTTCCCTCTTTTCTCTCCCTCTTTTTGTCTCCTTTTTCTTTTCTTTCTCTTCCTTTTCTCTTTTTTCCTCTTCCTTTTCTCTTTTCTTTCCCTCTTTTTCGTCTCTTTTCTTTACCACTTTCTCTTCTCTTTTTCTTTCCCCCTCTCACATTAGAACATGCTTAGCAAAAAAAAATATACAAGTACAGAGGTAGTATATGAAGTTTTATTTATTGTCACCAGGTTTAACATTTTTTAGAAAACCTGGTATTTACTGGGAAAAAACAAAGCAACATTGATGATTATTAACTATATTAATATAAAGTGCATCCTGTCATGTACCCTCCGCCCTGGTTTTGTTTTTCTGGTATGCCAGCACTCCAGCACCTTACAAGGTAGACACTGCATTTTTTCCGGCACGCCAGCCAAAAAAGTTGCCTACCCCGTCACAAGCATATCCCCCAAGAGATCCCACAATTTTATATGCAAATCCGTATGTTAACATCATATCCATAAATAATTACACAGAGATGATAAAGGAATCAGATTACTGATATTTGCAAGAAACAATAGTAACTTCATCTGATGTGAAGCAGTATATCTCCACTGAAATCAATACCAACTGAGAAGTATGCCCAATGCATTTAGTAAAAAGTACCACACAGTTATTTAGTTGTAACAATGATATCTCTCCAGCCATAACACCAGAAGGCTACACCTAAACCAAAGTGAGATTCTAAAGAAACTGACTCTTCGCTTTCCAACTGAACACTGAAAAGTCGTTAGCCATGTAGTCTGAAGTCAGGCAGAGATATCTGACAAAGCATCTGACAGAGTAGGCTGTCACCTATGAAAGCTTAGGTCTCTCTGAATAAGGCAGTCTTCAAGGTGCCATCCTGCCCTATCTTCTGCCTAACTTGATACTGAACTAGTGCCCTAACACAAAGTTACAGAACACTATATACCCTTTGAAATTATGAATGTACTATCCATTTGACATTATTTGTCTGCCAAAGAACAATCACCAAGAAACTCTTGGCCAATTATCGTACAATAATTACACATTAAGAATTGATGGAGATGCTGTCTTTAGTGGAGTTGCAAAATTAAGGTTCTAATCAACTATGACCATTAGGAACAACATTTTTAGTTAAAACTCTATTTTTTATATTAATTTATCTGAGGCATATGTTTTGCATAGATAAACTGTAAGCATGTGTAAGCCTTGCCTCCTGAAGTGGACAAAGAAAAATGTATAAATGACAAAGCTTTGACTCCACAGTCTAAATACATCAAACAACATAGCTAATTTAGTACTTTTCCTGTTAGTAAGGGCAGCACAAAAATACCTGTGCTTCTTAAAAGCACAATGCTTCCCAAGGCTACTTCTACTATAATATAGCTTATGCATGAATGCCTCTCAGGACAACAGTGATATACCTTATGCAGGACATTGTGTACATATGTACTGTAGACCTCTGAGCACTACATGAAAAATTTTCTAATGTGCAAATGTTATTATATTCTATCTGCTAGAATTTTATCCAACTCTGCATCTTTACTGCATATACATGTATGTTTTTCAGATACCAGACTGTACATTTTTCCTGTTGTTTCAAGAAACTTGAAAGAAATTGCTAGGGATGAAAAATGGATTAAATCAATTCATTCACCATTCAGCTATTGTTCCTATTAGTAAAACTAAAATAATTGCTTATTACTTTGCTGTGGTGAAATTAGATGACTATCCATCTCCACTTGTTTGTGTTCCAAAGAAAGTATTTTTCCAGCATGTTCCTTCAGTTCCATGGTGCATTCATTTATTTTCTTCTCCAAGTCTGAGATGGGTTTAATGTTCAGTGGCGCATTTTCATACAGACACTTTGAAA